>NW_008333042.1:742028-779741 GCF_000622305.1 Nannospalax galili
TATATATATAAACATATTTCACATTCAGTCCAGATTTGTCTTTTGGACTTCTGAAAGTCATATTTATTTTTAATATCCTTTTCTCTACCCTGTGCTTTTGGACATTTTCCTGTATGAACATTCTTAATTCAGTGATTTTATTGACAACATCTCTGATTCTTCAGTGAATCTTCATCATTTTATCTAGAATTCAGTTCTCACTGTTCTCAGAACTTTTGAGTTACATTTTGTACTTAATATGCCATTTAAACTTGTTTTTGCCAATTCTGTCAATTTCTTCTACCTGGAGCCTTCATATATCAGGAACGAGTTTAAAACATTTTACTTACAATATCAGAGGACAACTGAATGACAACATAGTTGATAAAGTCAAAGAAGTTAATGTGATATAAAACTAATTAGCTAGAAGATGGAAGGACCAGGTTGTAGCCGACTATATACATACTTATTTGAAGGTAAGGTACATATTTTCGCTGTGTACCTTGTAAACCCAAGGGTCCTGGATCAGCCAGCTTTTCATGACACTAATGAAATGTCTGGCATGGTCCTGTAATATTTTTTTAGTTCATAGAGAGTCATAGCTCTTGAAATTCAAAAGACAAGGGGTTTAGCTCAGGCTCAGCAAGTGCCTCCCCTTGGGCTCTACCAACTCAGGACTACAAATGTGGGTAAGTCCAGGGCCAGACCTGCTTCTATTATAACAGCTTTCTCAGGAGAGCTCAAGCAGTGGCACAAGACATACATTCTGGAAGTGTACCCCAAACTCCAAAGCCTCCCATCGTTTTTCTTCTTAAAGTACCTACACTGTCAGCAATGCCACTCTGAAGATCACTTCTCCAGTCACATGAAATTTAGGGAGACAAAACCAAACCCTAGGAGATGGCAAATAACTGTACCCCACAAAATGGTCTTTCCTTTGTTAAAAATATGATTATGCTTAGTTCAGAAATGGTAGATGGAATAGCGTAAACTGCCAATCAGTAGGAAATATTTCTAGTAAAGCAATCATATTCTGTCAAAAACAGATACTTAATAATGCCAAAATCAACAATATGCCAAAATCAGGACAAATGCAGTTTGGCATAACTATTTCAAAACATTATAAGCTCTAGTGCTGAAGTAATGTGCTTGGCAGGAAAGAATCAGTAATAGAATTCTAGCAACTAAACCAAGAGAACAAAATTTAATTTTAGAACTGGAATTTGATTTGCTTATTGGTTCATGTGCAGATGAATTGATATGTTGTAAGAAAAAAATCAATGGTACATTTGGAAGCTGCATTTCAACTGAAATAAAGAAGGTCATAACCTGGAAGGCAAGGTTTATAGTAATAAAGATTAAGTACTGAGGTTAATCTTCAGTTTGCCCTTTGGCTTAGTGGCTAGGAATATTTAAATGATAGTACAAGTACTATTTCTTGGGAGGGATTGCATCTGGTTCTCCATGCTTCCATGAATAAGTGAATCATGAAATTTAATGCTTCAGCTGATGCAAAATGCCATAGCAGCATATTACTTTTTTTCTAAGTCCTAAAAGTAAAAGGATGAAATTATTTTCCTAAAAGGAATTTGTTAATATGCTTTTGCTATATGGATTTAGTTGGTTAGTAAGTTTGATCAAAGGGGTTTTCTTGTGCTTTTATTTGTTGTTATGTAGATCAATCAGTGTGGCTGTGATCTCCTTGAGCTCACCTGTCCTATTACACATGGTTCATAAGCAAAGCAGCAGAATTGTAGACTAGGCAACAGTCAAGACTATTCTTTTTCATTTCTTGGCCTTTTGGGGACAGAATCCCCCTATAGCTCCAGCTGGCCTGGGACCCACTATGTAGTGGCCTCAATCTCACAGAGATCCACCTGCCTCTGCCTTGAGAGTGCTGAAATGGAAGGCATGGGCCACCACTCCTGTCTTTTAATTAAGACTATACTTGCATGTCTTCAGAGTAAGCTATCAAAATGTGATATGTAAAAAGTTGCTCTCTTCTTTTCACAGAGACATACATCAAAATAAAACAAACAAGCTGGCATGTGTTATAACAAAAAGTTAAATCTATTTTACACTTTAACTTTGACAATTTTTTTCTAATTAGTAATAGTACATACTTTGTAAGGTGACTTCAGTTTCTATTAAATACTGTGCAATACTGAGTGACTGAATATTGCTTTTTTACAATTGAGATGAAATTCACACAACACAAAATTAACTATTATTTATATATACACATATATATTTTTATTTTTTTCAGAATTTAATCCATGAAAATTATATTTGGATAACATCAGGGAACTTGTCTTTGCAAAAACCTGATTATCCTCTTCTTATAGCTTTTTACATAGTGGTAGAACCTCATAGTAATGTTTCATATCCACATTGTCATGTCAACTGGTGTTGTCATTATGCAGGTCTTGGTGCTGAAATTTCATGGGTGTGGTTTCCCTATCATGTATAGAAGATACTATATAGCAGCACTTGTGCTGGTTCTCTGGTTCATGCAATCATTCCACCTCCTCTTTTGCAATGTTCCCTGAGCATTAGGTATAGGGGTTGTATTATAGCTGTATCAACTGGGATTAAGCATCCCACAGTCACATATTCTGTACATTTTGACCTGTTAAGGGGCTCTGTAATAGTCTCCGTCTGTTGCAAAAAGAAGCTTTTTCGATGATTGGTGAAGCTACACTTATCTGTGGGTATAATGATAAGTATTTAGAGTACACTTAGATATTATATTGGTTTAAGAAAGTGGCAGAAGTAGTAGTTGGTTACCCTCAAGCTAATGGAGCTGCTATAGCACCATTAGGGTTGTTGTGATTCATAGGTTTTCCAGCTGGGTAGGACTCTTGATTGCTTTTCTCCCTTGGCAGCTTGCATAGCACCTGTTTTAGTCTGCTTTTCTGTCACTATGATAGCAACAACAAAAAACTGATCAAAAACAACTTGAGGAGGAAAGGATTTATTTTGGTTCACAAGTTGCAGTCTGTCATCAAGTGAAGCCAGTGCAAGGAGCCTGGAAGCAGGTAACTGGAGGCATGAATGAAGCAGAAACCATGGAGGAAAGCTGCTCTCTGGCTGGCTTCTCCTTGACAGCTACTTTTCCTACACATTCCAGGTCCACCCACCCAGGGATAGTTCTGCCCACAGTGGGAGGGCACTGCTCCATCATCCAGAAGTCAAGAAAATGCTCCCCACACTGAATTGGTGGAAGAAATGCATCAATGGAGGTTCCTTCTTTTCAGGTGTCTCTAATTTGTCAAGTTGGCAAAAAACAAGCCAGTACAACCTTAGAAGTCCCATAGTCTTTAAAATTCCAACAATTCAAAATTCCAGAATCTCTTTATAGAGTCAATTTCTTTACTATGAGTTCTTATAAAATAAAAAACAATGCACATACTTTCTTATTTCAAAATGGAAGAACTAGGGTATAGTTACAATTAATTCAAAGAAAAAGCACCAAATCCAGCAACATATATCAAGTCATGTAATCAAGTGTCTGATATCCAGGATTCACTCAAGATCTTTAGGATCAAAGGGGCTTGGGTAGCCCAACTCTCTGACTCTGTCTTGAGCAACACATAACTCAAGACCAGGCTGGCTTTACTCCACCCCTGCTAATGTTCTTGCCAAGTATCCCAAAGGCCTTTTATCTCCAATACAACTGAGTCTGAAGCTTCATCAATGGCATTCTGGTCTCTCTTCAGGGACTCCAACACTGTCACATGGTGCCAAGTCTCAGCTTCTCTCCATGACCCCTTCTGTCCTGGAGTTTCCACTGAGGATGCACATTTACCAGTGATCTGTCCTGATATCTACCAGTGCCAACCTTCAGCTGTTCACCATGACCTCTCCATGTCTTGAAAACCAGCACCACATGGAAGATAGCTACACATTACCAAGTTCTCACTCCAACTTGATATATGGTCTTAACCCCTCTAGACCATAGCTTCCCAATGCCAAATCCAGTGAAATGCTTGCCAGAAGATTCCACCTCAATGATGCAGGTATCTATTATTATCAAAGTCTAATTCTATTAATTCTATTAATCACAGTCTAATTTTCCAAGCCAGCTAACAGGCATCAACATTGATTGTCCCTTTAAAGCAAAGGCTTCACTTCAGTGGCACTGGTTTCATTTAATCACAGCTATTTCTTCAGCCCTGATGATTAGAAACCACAGAATCTCCATTCAATATATCATATGAACTCCTGAAAGAGTCTTTGAGACTGAAACACTTCTTAAGCCTGTCATGGATCTTTGTCATCTGCATTTCTCTCATCATTCTGACCTTCCAAGTTCCCAAGAATTTCCCATTAAAGTTTGAGCACTCAATGGCTTTTCTAGCCCAAAATTTCAAAGACTTCCACAATACCACCCCCCGAAACAACATGGTTATGTGCAACACAAAACCACACTCTCAATACCAGTTTCTGCCCTAGTTTTTGGTTTTTAGTGTTTTGGTTGCTGTGATAAAAGCACTGACAAAAACCAACTTGAAGGGGAAAGGTTTTATTTTAGTGTACAAGTTACAATTCCTCATCAGGTGAAGTCAAGGCAGGAACCTAGATGTAGGAACTGAAGCAGAGATCATGGAGGAATTCTGCTTACTGGCTTATTCCTCCTGGTTGACTCAGCTATTTCTCTTATACAGCCCAGGTTGTACTGCCTACAGATGGTACTGCTTACATTTGGCTGGGTCCTCTAACAACATCAATTAAAACACCCCACAGATAGATGCACAGACCAATGTAATAGAGGAAACTCCTCAATTGATAGTCCTTCTTCCCAGGTATCTCTAGTTTTGCCAAGTTGACAAAATTGACCAGTACACATACTATGGGAGATAGTCCTCAGAGAGGAGGCTTCAAGTTCCAGCTCAATTCCTGTAAGTCCTGACTCTGAAGTATGTTGTGTCATCAAGAATAGGGTCTTACCTTCAATTTCTGGATGGTAACCAAGGGCAGTATCAATACACTACATTATTTGGAGAGTCTCTTGGACTACTTTGGCCAGCAACTGGAAGGGAAATTTTCCATGCCTGGCATCAAGAGAGAAATAGGAAAATGGGAGGGAGTGGACTTTATGTGAGGATGGGGGGAGGGAGGATAATACAGAGGGAAAAGTAGGAAGGAACGATTAATAAAAAGAATGTCTGAAAAGACATAGAGAAATGCGTTATTTCATACATTTACTTAAAATACATATATTGTGTCTGTGCCTGCATGTGTATATATGGACGTCTGTGTGTGTGTGTGTGTGTGTGTGTGTGTGTGTGTGTGTGTGTGTCTGTAGGCTAAATAACAAAACTAATGGCACAATACAGTGGCACTTCTATATTCATTATATTGTGCAAATGTCGACCCTGCCTAGTTTCAGCATTTATATTACTTCTCAAAGAAAACCTTACGCCCAATAAAGAGTGAGTCTTTACCCCCTTTCCCTATTCCATGGTAAGCATCAATTTGCTGTTTTTGAAGTTACCTATTCTGAATAATGCATATAGGTGGAACCATGGAGTAGAAGTCTTTATATCCAGTATCTTTTACTTAGAGTGCTTTGTAAGTAAAACCATATTGTGCACTATTTCACTATTTTTGTGGTAGGATACTGTTCCATTTTATGGGTATGACATACTTCACACACACTGTAGACTTATAAAGGGCTTTCCCTCATTTTCAGACATGGTGACTAGTACTGCTGTGAGCACTCAAGAGTAATATTTACTGGAGTATTTGTCACCACTCTCTGGGGCAGAGTCCTATTTCCTGGCTATGCTATGATGGCACATCATCCTTGCTACTAGGAGTTTGAGGGGTGGGAGACTTGTCCTGGGACAGTTCAAGCCGGTCAAGTCTTTCTGTGTGTCTCAGATATTATACTGAGAAGCCTGGGACTTCTGCTGTGTAGGCTGAGGCAATAGCTTTACCCAACCATCAACAAGGGTTCCTGCCAGGGCTCAGGGCACTAGTTCTGTGCTCTGAAGTCATTGCTTAGAAACATTTTAGAGGGTTAAACTAAAGTTAATTTTAAGGAATTTATGGAAACATAAGTGTGAAGGAACTTACTGGTTTAAGACCTGTACTTTGGAGACACAGTATTTAGTTTCAAATCTAAGCTAAGCAAGTTACTGCCCTAAAGTAAATGAATTGTAAATGTTTTAAAGACTAGGGATCCAGCTCTTGCCTTCATGGAAAAGAGTCAGCATGAATAGGATAGCAGCTTTTGTTCAGAAATAATATGTATTTTCCCTTTTCTCCACAATTGAAAAAGTAAACAAAACAATGTACTTTGACAAACAAATTTTAATGGCATGAACTATATTAAATGTAGCTTTCACAGTCTGACTTGCTTGCTTTGCATTTTGTTGAGAAGGTCAAAGTGTAGAGCTATTTACAGTAGAAAGTAGTGGACAAGAACAACCATAGTAATGATTGAACCAAACATATAATGGACATTCCCATTCCTAATTAAGCAAAAAATGATCAACACCTCAACTCAGACATGAAAGGCCTTTGATTTTTTTAATGCTTCTTTGAGGTCATTCATCACAGCTGACACAGAGGTATCAATGAGCACAATTTATTCATCACTTAAATCATCTTCCTTACATAGGCTTACATTTTAATGAGCTTGGCATCTCATGTATAATTTTAAAAAGGGTGTGTGTCAGACAACACTGTCCTTTGGAAACATACTGCCCCAATAGGAGATGACATAGGTAAAACCAATGCCATAGCTTGTGACATGAAACATGTCATGACAAAGTCCAAATGATGATAGTCTGCTTAAAAGTAAGAGATACTATTACATTTTTTCTATATTTATTTTAGAACAGAACATGGGCTGCAGGTCTACGTACATAGCTGAGTGTCAGTTAGCATGCATGGCAGTTTGGGTTTGATAACCAGCACCATAAAATAATAAGTAAATAATAAAAATAAATAAAATGGGGTTTCAAAATATATGGTAATATTCCAAAATTTATTCTTTTTATATTAGAGTCATTTCCTGTGAAAACATTAAAGAACTTCAAACACTGTTCAGCCTGCTTTTGTAGTGTATGTGTGTGTGCAGAGCCCTTAATGCATTCAACACAGTATGCCCCAAGTAACTTGAAGTGCTGGAATAGGATTAGATATTTGATTTGTATTTGCTATATTGAAAACAGTTTTTGTCCCATGGCTAGTCAAAAAGAACTCAAGACCGATATCCATTCTTTTTTGTTCTTTATAACAGAATAAAAAAGTAAGTTCTTTTGGCATCAGCCTTTATTTAGTTTTTATCTTGCTGTTGCACAACATATTGCAGAACGATTAATCTTTGCAAGTGCTGAGCACATGTTTTACTGTGGATGACTAGAAAAGTCTCAGAAACTACATAAAAGAGTGAAATGGCTGGGCTACCTTGCACTGATTCTTGGCAAGCTGTATTCATCTCAGTTTACAATTCCAATACCAGGCTTTAGGACATCCCATCTTGAGGTGCTGATGTAGAGGTCCTCAAGTGCTGGGGCTCTGAAGAGAAACACTGTGATGCATGACACTGTAATCAAGGAGCAATCTTGATACAGATTTTCACAGAGATTCTCTTATATTATGGGATTCCCTCAGGAGGAGACAAAAGATGTTTATCACAGAAAAATGACATAGCACATGAAGGAAATGTGTTGTCCACGGTTTGTAACTGCTAATGTGATTCAGGTGCCTGTCCCTGATGAATTTGCCAAATAAAACTAGTTTTCTGCAACACATGGCTTGAACACTGTCAGTAAAACACATGACCATTGAAATCATCGAAACTTTTACTGACAATGGCTATTTTATGAGAAAGAAACTACTTATTACACTGATATTTTACATTTGTCTTTGTCTTAATATTCAATGATCTACATCATTCTACAGAAGTTTGTACCACATACTTATGTGATGAAATGATTTTCACATGAAATAATTTATCAATTTCCCTTATTATAATTTTCTATAAACAGATGTTTCAGCAGTAGTTATAAATCACCCTACCTCTAAAATCTATTTTCATGTATCTCTCCATAAACTTACATGAAGTGAGGAAAATGGTCAAGGTAATTTAATGTTCTCATTTCTGAGCATATTTGATATAAAATTTGTCTTCCAACAGGATTTAATGTACAAGAGGGTAGTGCTATAGTACACCAGAAATTATTCCTGTCTAAGTGTAGTGCTGTGCCCATGAAGCAACTTCCCCATGTCTCTCACTCCAGTCTCCTCCTCAGCCTCTGGTCACACCATGATAACATTGCTGTTTCTCAAATTCCCTGAGAGCAATGTTTTTGTTTCTCTATATGAACAAGGTCCTACAGTGTTTGTCTTTCTGTGCCTGCCTTATTTTACTCAACAGGATGTGTTCCTGATTGCATTCCTACCTGGAGCGCACTCAGAGGCCCTGTTCTCTGCCACCTCACCGACACCTGCTATCTTTCATCTTTTTAATAGTATTTATCCTAACAGTGGAATCTTTTGGTTTTAGTTTGCATTTCCTTTGAAAATCCCATTTATGAAGTTGCTTAGCACTTTCTGTAAATTGTTGGTCATTAAATGACTTCTTTTTACAAAATATTTTCTTTATTATTTTTATTTTATGTGTATAAGTGTATTGCCTACATGTATGCCTACATGTAGCCTCCGTGCTATGCAATGCACATGGAAGTCAGAAGAGGGCACTGGGTCTCCTGGAACTGGAGTTACAGATGGTTGATAGCCACTACATAGTTTCTAAGAATCGAACCTAGGTCCTCTGCAAGAACAGCCAGTGCTCCTAAGTACTGAGCCATCTCTCCAGTTCCCATTAAATGACTTCTTTCCATCATTTGCCTCATTTCTTTTGAAAATAGTTATTAAAATATTTTTTCTAATTAATTAGTTAACTAATGAATTAATTAATTAAAAAAATTTTTTCGAGACAGCGTTTCAGCCTGGAACTTGCTATGTCTCAATCTCACAAGATCCACCCACCTCTGTCTCCCAAGTGCTGAGATTTAAGGTATGCACCACTCTGCCCAGCTCATTTTTTCTCTTTCTAAAAATCGGGTTTTAAAGATTTTACTATTTGGTTGTATGAGTTCTTTCTATATTTTGTCATTGACCCTTTATCAAGTAGCTGGTTTGCAAATAGGCGAATCTGCAGGTCGACTTTGCATCTGTTAGCTGTTCCCCTTGCTGTGTAGACGCAGGACTGCAATCTGATGGAATCCTATGCTCTGCTTTAGCTTTCCTTGCCTGTGCTTTTGATGTCATCATCAAAATCTCTTTCACCATAACTATGTCAAGAATATGTTTCATTCTGGCAATTTTATGATTTCATATCTCATGTGTAAATCTATAACTTTTATAATTTTGTGATTTTATCTGTGCATATTTATGAGAAACACATAAATACATTGCATAATCATTACATCAAGATAACTGGTGCTCATATCTCCTGAAAGTGATTTCTCTTGAAGTCTTTGATTTTTTTTTTCTCTTCTAGTCACTCATAAGACACACCAATGGGCTATTGTAAATTACAGCTGGTCAGGACACTGCTATGCAAAACACTAGGACTTCCTCCTGCTACAGTGTCTGTTACCAAGCCTCTCACTGCTCTCTTCAGCCTCTACTTTTGGATGTTCTATGCTCATATAGAATATGCTCCGAATATGTGGTGTTTGTCTTTCGTTTTTGATTGATTTCACTTATTTCTGCAAATGATATTTTTTGTAACGGTGTAACCTTCCATTCTCCATATATATTATACGGGACTTAGGAATTCATCTGCTGATGAGTATCTACAATAACTCCAGATCATAGCTATATGAGTACTACAGACATAATAATGCAAGTACAGGTTACTCTTTGATATGCAGATCTCATTTCATTTGCATACGTACCTGGAGTGGGATGGTTGAACCTTGTGGTAGGTCTAGGTCCAGTTTTGAAAACTACATTTTTTCTGTTCTCCATGATGCTGTTAAAAACTAGTATTTCCACAGATGGTGTATAATAGTTTCCCTTTTTTGGCATCCTGATTGGGAATTTTTATTTTCTGTCCTTTTTGATAATTGCTATTCTAACGGGTGTGAGATGTCATTGTAATTTTTATTTGCATTTTCCTGATGACCAGGTGGTTACTTTCTTTATGTAGTAAGAGGTAAAAGTCCAATTTTGTTTTTATGAATGGGAATACTTCATTGTCTAGCACCATTCACTGAGCAGATTGTCCATTCCCGGTGTGCACTTTTAGCACTCTTTTCAAAGCTTAAGTAGTCAGTTGATTAACTGAGTGGGCTATTCTGGGCTCTCTGTATTGTTTCACTGACCATGTTTCCATTTTTTTGTTGTTGTTGTTGTGGTGGTGGTCACTATCCCATTTTCATTACAGTGAACATATGATGCATTTTGAAATAGGGGTTAGAGATGTCCCCAACTTTGCTGTGCTTACTCAGGATTGCTAGCAATCAAGGTCCTCTGTGGTTCTGTATGAATTTTGATTGTTTTTTTGTGTTTATTTTATGAAATTTATCAGAATTTAGATGACCATCACATTAAATGTATATATAATTTTAGGTAGTATGGGAATTTTCATAATAATAATTTTCCAGTCCTGACCATAGGCTGTTCATTTAGCTGGATCTCAAACTACCTTTATTGACACCTTATAATTTTCAGTGTAATTTGTCTTTGTTATTTCCTTGAAAATACAATTCTTTTGGATTTTACTAGAAATTATATTAGTTTCCTTACTATTTATATATTTCTTTCTATATAGAAATACCAGTCTTATAGATTATCTTATACCTTGTACTTTCATTAGAATTCTTTTCCTTCTTTAAATTTCTGAAACTTTTTTCATAGTATGTTCTAAAGTAAGTATGTAGAATACCTTGATTAACTTTCATTGTCACCCCTAGAGTGCCTAAATTAAGCTTCCTCCTCCTTCCATGACAGTCTATTAGCTCTTCCCTCCCAGGCCAGTGATAACCTCTTTCTCCCCAAATTCTAAAGCACTCTTCTTCCTCTGTTTCAGCCTCTTAGCTAAACACCTGCATAGTATCGAAAGCCTAGATAACAGTGTAGAGTTATTTTGTGGAGTGAATGAAAGTTGGTAAACCTGTGTGTGTCACAAAATAAAGGAAACATGCATGGGGGCTTCTGAAGAATGCCAGGGAGAAAGGGAATTGGGGTCTTTCTCTTTAATTGAAGTTTTTATTGTTCTAATAGATTTTAGTGGAACCTTTAGAGTTTTCCATATATTGAATGGTATCATCTGAAAAAAAAGATATGAGTATCATTCATATTTTGTTCTAAAACTACCACGTCTAGAGCTTCCAGTTATATTTTGACTAAAAATGTTAAAGTGACTGTCTTTGTGACAGAAAAAATATTAGAGGAAAAGCTTTCAATTTTACATTATTATATAGGATATATATGATGAACTTTCCATATGACATTTTTATATTGAGATAATGTCTCTACCTGTTTTGTTTGGATATTTTATCAAGAATGCATGTGAACATTTGTCAGATTGTCTACATGATGGTATGGCCATGGGGTTTCCATCTTTCATCTTGTTCATGTGGTAGATAATCAGGATATATTGTCATCCCTTACCTGAGGTATAAATAACACTTACTGGTCATGCATAATTCTTCCAGTGGTCTGTTTATCATGCTCCAGATCTGAGGCATGAATGCTGTTTTAGTTACCTTTCTCATTTAGTTACAAAGCAATGGATAACTTTTCACTTTTTATCTTTATCAGGCACCTCTCATACAATAACTTCAACAATTACATTTGTGTTACCCTCACCTTGATGACAGTTTAAGCCCATGTGTTTGTCGCCACATTTTATGGACTTGAAATGAAAATTAGACATGCTTAACAGGCCAGTAAAGGAAAAAGACAGATTAAAACCTCATTTTTGAAACTCAGGTTCATTAGTGTTTTTCACCTCCCAGGGATGCAGTTGATTCATGAACAAAAAAAAAGTGACCAGGGAGAACACAGAATTGTGATTCTTCTGCAAATATATGCTAAATTGAATGAGATTTCAAACATAGTGTAGAAAGTAAGAAAACTTCAAAAAGTCAGCACCATATTACATAATAATCACACCTCAATTATTTTCTTTAACTATGAATTCTAGGAAAGAAGGCCACAGGTAAACTGCAGAAGAGTAGATTTTTAAACCTGAATCATATTCCCACGTGACTAAAATTGAGAATGTATATTTTCCCTTACATAGAAAGAACCCCAAGGTAAATAGAATTTTACAGAGGTCAGCATTTACATTCCAATATCTAATGCCACTTACTAGGTATGGTAATTTCTGTGCAGAGCCATTCATGGCTTAAGACTCTTTAACTGCATTCTCCTCTGCCCAGAGAGAAAGAAACTAGCATCAGCAGAAACATCATGGATATGAATGTGCCTTTTGGAAACTTGTGTAGTTGCTGACTTAGTTCTAATTGGTACTTTGTGAAGCTAAAGGGGCAGTATATGTGGCCTGGATAGTAGAAAATATTTCATACAAAAGTAAAGGCACAATCACTTAAATCCAATGTTGTATTTCAGGCTTACTGTGTAAGATAATAGAAAATTGTGATGGAAGTAGTTCTGCATCAACCTTGTGCGGTGCCCAGCACTGTGCTGTGTAATACACACTGGGTGCTCTTTGAGTGACTGCTTGTGTAGAAATACTATCCCCATCTTTACTACACCTTAGGACTTCCTCCCCTTTAGGAATCAGCCTAAAATTGCTTTTGTAGATAGATCTTCCGCTTCCTTTTAAATCTAAAGTCATTAAGTCGATCCCAGTTTTACTGTGAAATGACACTGGTTTTTGGCCCTCTAAGACTTCTCAAATTTTTATCTGTTAAAGTTCTATCCATTTGTTTCTTGTGTGTATTTTCCATTAAGAATACAAATCCTGTTTCTGACCTATAGCATATAATAGAGAATTGTGAAGTAAGTACTCTTGGGCAGTTTGTTTGTAAAAGATATAAGCTACTTGTGTGCTCAGACCTTTGTAGTCACATGAATAAGATCAAATAAATAGTTTAAAGTAGAGAGACAATTTTAAAAGGATTTTGTGTCTTCTATCACTGAAATAAGACTGGCATTTCTGGACTATTGTAGGGGATACAGGTGTATGTTTCCTAATTATCAAAAGAGTGAGGCAAGAAAGAATAGCCAAACTTTCAATTTTTTTTTCAACCAAACCTTGGTCTATTTACCTATGGTTAATTGCATTAATTTTTAAAATTCCAGAGTATCAAAATCATTCACTGGCATTCTATGAAATGCGAATACTAGTGCAATCACAAAATGAAAATGATGTTAAGTGAATTAGCTTTACCATGTTGCTACACTGACTTCAGATCTTCCAAAATCAAACGTAATTTGTCCAAGCAGTTTTAAATTATTTGAAAGAGATTAGTTTAAAGTATATAGCTGAATGGACACTTTTGGACTTAGATAAAAAATGCAGTACCACAGCTCGAAAGAATAATTCCTCACAAACTTTGGTAAAACTATCGGGCTTGTCATAGTTTAATGAACCAAAAGTGTTTAACTGTCATGCCGTTAGGAAACAAGGCCATGATGCTATTTATCCTAGTTAGCTTTCAATTGCTGTAATAAAACACTGACCAAAACCAGCTTGGTCAGGAAAGGGTCTATTTTATCTTACGACTCCCAGGTTATAGTTCATCCCTGAGGGACATGAAAGCAGGAACTCAGGGCAAGAACCTGTGGCACAGACCATCAACTCAGCTTACTGGCTTGGTCTTCTGGTCTGTGCTCAGCCTGCTTTCCTGTATACCACAGGACCATCTGCACAGGGGTGGCACTGCCCACAATGAACTGGTTTCCAATTGAAGGTATTCAGCACACTGTTGTTATACTTAAAACCACACTGAATAGAATCAAAATAATAAGATATCAAACTATGTTATTCAATTGAATTTTTGTATGACTTCCTTTGTAAATAGAGGTCAAAAGATTAAATGCAGTTTTAACAGTATTGTACCGGCACAAAAGTAGACACAGATCAATGGAACATCATTAAAGACCCAAACCTGAGTATATGCAATTTCAGTCACCTGATATTTGACAGCGGTGCCAAGAACACGCAATGGAGGAAAGACAGCATCTTCAACAAATGTTGCTGGCAAAACTGGATCTCCACCTGTAGAAAAATAAAACTAGATCCTTATCTTTCACCTTGACAAAAGTCAACTACAAATGGATCAAAGACCTCAGTGTGAAACTGGAAACCCTGAAACTATTAGAAGAAAATATTTGCAGTAACATACAAGATATAGATGTAGGAAAGTATTTTCTAAATCAGACAGAAGTTGCTCAGGAATTAAGGTCAACAATCAACAAGTAGGACCTCATTAAACTAAAAATCTTCTGTACAGCAAAAGAAACAATCAAGAAAGTTAATAGAAAACCCACAGACTGGGAAAAAATCTTCACGAGCAACACATCTGACAGAGGTTTAACATCCAGAATATATAAAGAACTCAGAAAACAAGCAAAAAAGCAAAATGCCCCAACTAAAAGATGGGCTAAAGATCTAAACAGATAATTCTCAAAGGAAGAAATAAAGGTGGTTAAGAAACATCTAAAAATTTTTCCACATTGTTAGTATTTAGGGAAATGCAAATTAAAATCACCCTAAGGTTTCACCTTCCCCCAATCAGACTAGCTAGAATCAAGAGAACAAATGATACCAAATATTGGCAAGGATGTGGAGAAAGGAGAATGCTCATTCACTGCTGGTGGGATTGCAGACTTGTGCAACCCCTATGGAAAACAGTGTGGAGAATTCTCAAAACACTCAAAATGAACCTACCATATGACCTGGTTATACCACTCCTTGGCATATACCCAAATATATCCTATTGTAGAGACACTTGTACAACCATGTTTGTTGCTACTCTTTTCACAATAGCTAAGAGATGGAAGCAACCTAAGTGCCCCTCAAATGATGACTGGTTTACAAAAATGTGGTACATAAAATAATGAAATGTGCAGGTAAGTGAATGGATCTAGAAACTATTATACTAAGTGAAGTAACACAGACTCAGAAAAATAAAAGTATGTTCTCCTTCATTTGTGCATCCTAGCACCAAATCATTCTAAATGATGCTCTACAGCAGTCTCTTCTTTGTCAAATAACTGCCCTTATCAAGACTTCAGCTGTGCCTACTTGCTAAACATTGTTGCAATTGGGCTTGTTGACTGTTGTCTTCCTTCATTAAAGGAGGAGTAAACAGGGTCATTGGACCCTCACCAGAGTATTCAGCCTCTCTTCCCAGCCAACTGTATGTAATTTGGCAGCAATCACACATGGTTTCCTGGATTTGGGGATGACCTTAGTATATAATCTGGGAAAGGCTAGGAAGAGAAGGCTTGATCCATGCTGGGTAAAGGCTTTTCCACACAGGTCACTCATACACCTCAGCAACCCCTCAGTCATCTCTCTAAGTAAGATCAGTAAATTCATTGGTTCCCCAGGAAAACTTTAATCAAACATTGGTTTGACACTAAAGCCTTAGAAGGGGATAAACATTGCTTTTTACCCCCAGGAAAATAATTCTCACAACACATGGAAAATTTATTTGTTAATGCTATTATGTCTTATAATTATATGTTTTTAATATTTTATTTATTATTTTTATTTTATGTGTATGAGTGTATTGCCTGCATGTAGGTAAGTGCACCCATGTTGTGCAATGCCCGTGGAGGACAGAAAAAGTAATCTGATCCCATGGTACTGGATTTATGGACGGTTATTAGCTGCCATGTGGGTGCTGGGATTCGAACTTGGGTCTTTTGCAAGACAACCACTGTTATTAACCGCTGAGCCATCTCTCTAGCCCCTGTCTCATAATTATTAAAAAAGAAAATGAGAATGGAGATATTTTCCAAAATTGAAAAAATAAGAAAGCCAAAGCAAGTGATGAAGGTCTGCTTAGGTTTATTATAAAATACAAAGGATGAGACAAAAATAGTATACACACAGTCTTAAAATTTCTAAGGTCATAGTTTAGTCAACTATTTTAAGGAACAACATGTAAGTCTAGTCAAAATTTATCTGAGAACATTTGGCTTTTGCCCAAGCTTTATTTACATAGCACATGGTAATTAAAAGTACCAGACTGATAGAACTAACCTTCTTGGATGTTTAACAGCCATACTTTGAGGCCTCTACTAATCTGGTCAGAGGGACTTAAAGGATGGTTTTTGCTCCTTGCCCTCCAAGGTCGACTAAATTCCAGGGGACTATGCATCATCTCTCAAAATGTCCTGAACCTATGGTGAGTCACCTATCCTCTTGTTCAGGGAAGCCATGGAGACACCACCAGATGGACTTGAACCAGTGTCCAGTCTACAAAAAAGAGGGTTAACACAGAGGAAGCATTTCTTCCATGCTTCCAAGTAAGTCAGCTATGGTTGAGCAGGACTTTTGACTAATCTCTATATAGGTGGAACTGGTAAAAGAAAGGAGCCAGGGGCTCCTCCCAAGCCCATGTGACCCCTGAACAGATCCTCAAATGACCTTATGAGTAAAAATAAATTGGTTTATTTGGGCCAACTGTATGGTCTTAAACACCAAATCAGAAAGTATAACAAAGATTAAAGTGATAAGTATATTTCTTCAAGAGTTCAAGGGATCACAGACATTAGACTTAAGTCCATACAAAATGTTTAGACAATTATTTCTCATTAATGATTTTGTTTCTAATAAGAAAGTACTGCTCATATGTAAAACTTCAAATCTCGGTCTGCAATACTGTAGTGCCCACCCGTAGCTAAGGGAGACAACCCAATATTGTTAAAAAATGATGCCTAAATTTGTTTTCGCTTCCTATCTAGATGCCTTTGAGAGGGAACTGACACTGATTCTAGCCACTCCAACAGCTTATCAAAGCGCCTGAAAATAAATCCTGAGTTCATCACTCTGGAGCACAGCCTTGACAAACAAAAGAAAAATGAGCAGGAACCCAATAGAGGGATGCTTTTGGAAGTTCTCGTCAAGAAATTCCATTGGACTCTGATATGAACATTTGAAATTTGCCCTGTTCTTTTTTCTGATTCCCTGTCTAGAACTTGTAATGCTAATTACTCTTGTCTTTACTTCTCCTTCATATCTCCTAGGCACTAGTCAAGGATTTTCTTTCTCCCTACAGCTAAGAGTTATTCAATTTGGGAGTCTTTTAGATAGACCCACTGAAGGGCTACTCCAATTGCCTCACCTTGCATCCCTGTTCAGCATGGAAGAGGCCAGAACAGTCTGTGTCCTGATTCCCTATCCACTAGTTGGGTAACCTCTTCAAAGAATGATGTGATACGAATAGAAGGCAGGAATTGGCTAGGCAGTTAGGGTAAAAATACCAAAGGAAAAGTAGCCGGTTTCTTGGCTAAAAGTCAAAATGTCTTTGGGCCTCTTAGCAACATACTCTGTTTCAAATGCCAAAAATCTCGAAAGTATTTGGAAGCACTTATCTAATCCCTAAAAAAATTTAGGGTTACCTCTTCAGAGAGGGAATGTTAAGAGTAGCAAAAAGCACCATAATTTTTACTAGTAAAAACTATAAAATTCCTAGTCTATCTGTTGGAGGACCCACCTTTCCAGTCTCACTGGTCAATCACCTGGTGATAGAACCACCCCTAGGAAGGCAGGTTCAGCTTAAGTTATGTTAAATAGATAGGTGGAATACCTGGTGTGTTAATGAGGTAGCAAATTTTTTCTGCCTAGAATCCTGCCTTGTAACACAGAACTCTACAGAACTTCTGACCAGCCACAGTCAAGTAGGTATCTGCAGTCTGTTTGCTTTCTGCTGTTTGTGTCCATTCTTCAATTTTTTTTTTTTTTTTTTTATGAATGAGACTGAGAACCCTCTAGGGAACCCTCTTTCCCCCAATTTCAGTAGAGGCCAAAACTATGGACACATGGGTGTTTTACTTTAATTTAGAGACAAAATGACTTACAGTAACAGTATATGAAGGTGCTTTGCAGACAGTGATAGGCTGGCACCATTCTTTGAAATATTCTGAAAAAGAATTCATTTTGTACCCTTCATATGTTCAGAATGTAGCATTATCAAAAATCCTTAAAAAAGAATAAGAAAATGAAAAAATGTAGTTTTAAAAATAAAATATTTTTCATGTTACTGAAAAGTTATCAATTTTTAAAGTGTTTTACTAAATTCATCTTTGTTTCATTTTTTAAAAAATTCATTATTTTTATTTTATGTGTTTGAGTGTATTGCCTGCATGTTTGTAAGTGTTCCAGTGCCATGGAGTCTTTCTTGTAGGTGTCTTGGGGTCAGAAGTGGGCACTGGTTACCCTGAAACTGGACTTACAGATGGTTGTTAACCACCATGTGGATACTGGGAATCAAACTGAAGTCCTTTGCAAGACCAGCCAGTGCCCACTGACCCATCCCTCTATCCTCATTTTCTTTTTCTTTCTTTCTTTCTTTCTTCTTTCTTTCTTCTTTCTTCCTTCTTTCTTTTCTGTCCTTCCCTTCTCCTCCCTGTCCTGCTACCTCCTCCTCCTCCTCCTCCTCCCCTCCTCCTCCTCCTCCTCCTTCTCCCCCTCCCCCTTATTCAGTTTTACTGGGAGCAGGGCAGGAGAAGAAGCCAGGTGATATCTTCTGAACTTCGCTTTGAAATCTCCTTATCATTGGAATTGTCTCTAATGTCTATTTTTCTCTTCTTCTTCTTCTTCTTCTTCTTCTTCTTCTTCTTCAATGGTCTCTAGCTCAAGCTAGGATGGAATCTGCTGTGTAGCCTAGGCTATCCTGGAAGTCAGTACCACCTTCCTGCTTTAGCCTGCTGAGGGATAGGATTATAAATCTGAGCTATTGTGAGCAGCATTTATTTTTTAATTGAAAGAATTAAGGTAGTTTTGAGCTTACTATGATCATTAGCCTTACTTGAAGGACATAAGATGAAACCATGATTAAATAATCTAGATTAGTTTGCCAAAATTCTTTTAGGAATACATTTGAGTTTTTCTTTATTTCTCCAATATAGGATGGTAAAGTTTGCAAATATTCTATTTCAATTTCTGATTCCTTATGAAACAATATGCACTTCAATTTGTTTTCAAAAATATAGGTTATAAAGTCACACCAACTGCAATAATTTAGATTAATGAAAAATATATTTAAGAATACAGAAAACACATTTGTTAATTTGGTCTCACAATTTCGCCAATTATAGCAAAATATATTGACTGTCTCAGGAGATAATAAATATCTTGCACTAGACAGTTTAGAATGGTCTGCGCCTAATGCTACATCATTAGTCAGTCCTGCAGGTCCCGTGGCCATGTCTGTGGTGGCCCATTCTGAAATGAAACATAGAAGCCATTGTGGCAACAGCACTGCTGGTTCAGATGATCAGAACTTTGCACTCAGTACCACATGGCATTTAGACGCAGTGATGCTCTAGAAGCTGAGAACACGCACCTGTGGCTATCTGCTTGCACACAGAGGTTTCATGAATATTCTGAGATGAATTTGCAAACTATCTTGAGAAATGAGTAAAGATTTTCTGGGAAAAGTATATATATTGATATGAGATTAACAAATGATATCCATGACTCTCCAAGAAGGGCCAAGGACCACTGAGACCTTTGAATAAGCTAAATATACATGGCTGAGAGGTCATAGATCTTAGAGAAAAATCTAAGTCTGTAACAGCCCTAGACAAATATGATTTCTTACTATATGTTAAATATAGATCCTTATATTTAAAGACAGGTATCTCAGTCACCATTCATCAAAGAAGCTTCTTTTGCCACAGGGGGGGAAAAAAAACTATTACAGACTTCTACAACTGATCATACACAGAGAACAAGTGTCTGTGACATGCCTAACCCTAAGTGACACATCTACAATGGAACCTCTACACTTAAGGCTCATGGACCACAGTGGAAAAAGAGAATACTAGAGCATCTCTCAACTATCATGTAACAGAGGGCAATGAACACAAAAGACTACACGTGGCCAAAGTGTAAAGAAAAAAGGACTGCAGAGTGTGGGTCCCTGGACAGGACTCCTATATTTAACTTCACCCACCCAGGGATCCAGTACCATTGCCGAAGAGGGGGTGGAAAGGTTGTAAGAGCCAGGGGTAGAGGTGCATGACCATAAGGAAACAGACAATTTTTTATAATAAAAATATTTTTATGCTTTTTATTACATAATAGTTAATAGTCATGCTCAATCAACAAAGTCAACAGCAACTTGTAAACAAGTAATCTAGAGCAATATCATAATTTTTTTTCAGTTCAGTACTATTAAAATAATTCCTGTGTCTTTTTCATTTTGCTAATTGGGGAAAAAATGATATAAACACAACTTTTTGTAAATCAAGTAAGATTAACAGAATGAAAACTGTATTTATTGATAAGTCAAAGGAAACATTCTTACAGACTCCTGGGACCTTGCTCATATGAAATCCACAAAAATTTAATAAAAATACATTAAAAATCAGAATTCATGTACCAGTGCTCCATGAATGGAAAAGCATTATGTGCTACCATAATTACATTCTTAGCCAAATAAGACGTTTTTCAAGAAGAATACTCCATCAAATACATTAAAAATGAGTGATATATTTTCCTTTAAGATTTGGAGACTAAATCTAAGCTTCTTCCTCTATAGCATCATGCATTATCTCTTGGAAACTTAGGATTGTATTTCCTATGAGTGCTAAAGAATTCTTTATTTCAAAATTGAGTTTCTAATACTGTGATTTAAAAAAAATCGCCTAGTCTACTCCCTGTGTCTGTTCCTTCAAAAACAATCTGTGCAATTTGACACTTTCTTTGAAGATTCTACTTATTTTATTGATCAAATCTAGCAAGTACATGATATTCTGGGAACAGGTCCATGATCTAAGGGAATCTGAAGCTCTCTTCTGACCTCCTCAGGCATTGCACAATATGAGTGTACTTGCACACATGCAGGCAATACACTCATACACAAAAAATTAAAATAAAAATAAAATAATTTAACATAATTATAATAATCTTAAAAATGTTAATCTTTGGTTCATGTGAATTATAGGTATATTTGTTTTTATAATGGGGATGTTTTTATTTAAAATACTGAGCTTTTGTACCTTTCATACAATAGTTCTTAATCAAATTTAGACCCCCCTCCCCCCATCAGACCTCATGCATTCCACTGTGCAGGTTAAGTATTATCCAGTCAAGCATTTATACCCAGATGTCCTTCAGTGCAAGTTCATCCACTGGAGTCTAGTCACCCTATCTAGGTATCTTAAGGAAGTTTACTTCTCTCATCCATCAGTAATAATTCTCCAACATATCCCAGGCTAGGCCAACCCACTGCCTATTTCCCTTACTCCACTCTGGGCCCTTGTCTGACTGAGTTAGCATAAGTCTTGTGCTCGATGCCACCATTGCCACAAGTTCATATGTGCAAACTTCCAGTGGCCTGAAAGCCTCTGTTTCCCTGTGTTCATGGACCAACCCTGGCTCTTACAATCTCTCTGCCCCTCTTCTACAATGGTCTCTGAAACTTGGGTGGATGAGGTATAATATACGAGTCTTATCAGGAACACACACTCTACAGTCTCTTATTCTCTAAAACTTAGCTAGTTGTGCCCTTCTATGTACATTGCTCTCTGTTGTATAAGGAAGCTTTGCTGGTAGAACTGAGGAATGCATTAGTATTCTTTCTGTCCCATTTCACTATGTTCCATGAGCCTAAGGCCTAGATGTTCCACTGGGCTGGGCATCTCTCTGATAAAAATCCTTGTGTGTGACCAGTTATGGAACTCTGTAATAGCCTCTACCTGTTGCAAAAACAAGCTTCTTTGATGAGTGGTATACAGTATACTCCTTAAATGTAAGGATCCAGAATAAGCATATGGTGAGAAATTTCATTTGCTAAAGTGATATGACAGAGATAGGGTTTTCCCTAGGCTCTATGACCTCCCCAGATATGTATATTTGGCTATAATTACAGTATCACCCATGAGTTCACTCCCATTGAGAAGCCTTTAAGTCCAGTTAGATAGCTGCTGATAACCACAGATAACAGTGCCACTACTGCACCGATAGAGATAGTTTGCTGTGCTAGTCATTATCATTATTAGGTTTTAGGTCTGGGTTGGATCATTCATTGATTTTCTCCCTTAGCAACTTGCATACTACCCTCTAAAACCATGAGAGCTAGTCTTCAGGGAGAAGGCTTCCAAGTGAGTTCCTCCTCCATTTGCTCCAAGTCCTGTGCCTGAAGTATGTTCGATATTTAGCAGTAGGGTCTTACCGCAAGATAACCAATGGTTCCAGCAAAATCATATGTTTGTGGTGTGTGTTTAACATGTTCGTATGTGTGTGTGTGTGTGTGTGTGTGTGTGTGTGCGTGCGTGTCTTTCTGTGTGAGAGCATGTGTAACAGAACTCTATGTGAGTCAGAGGATAACTTCAGATTATCAGTCTTTGCTTTCCACCTTGTTTGAGACAGGGTTTCTTGCTGTTCACCGCCGAGAATGCCTGTTAGCCTATGGGATTCTCTTGTCCTTACCTCCCATAGTTGTCCTTGGATTCTGGATGCACTGAATACTACCGTAACTGGCTTTTTGTTTCCAGGTATCAAGCTCTAGTCCTCACACTTATTCAGCATGTGCTTTATCCACAAGGTCTTCTCCCCAGGCTTCTCTTTGTATTCTCTTATTCTAAAATAATTATTCAAAAGCATGTCATGGTATTTTTCCTATGATGGGCTAATGCATTCCTCTAATAGTCTCTTTTATCTCCTGTTTTCCCTTTCACCTAGGACACAGTCATCAAGCACCTATGTACAGTTCTACTTACTTTGCACTTGCAACATGCCTAAAATTTATAAAAATTAAATTCCTCTAATTTTACATCTTTCTCACCTATTTTATTTAAAGTTTTAGTAGTTTTTCAATTTTAGCCTTTATGTTTACTCAACATTTTGTGTGTAGAAACACTAAATTAATATGACTTAATCATTTCAGAATATTTGGACAAATATTTGTTTACACTTATTTTATAATTTAAATACAACTGTATTAAGCCATCAGGCCAATGGATGGAACATTGTTTGGACTTTTTTAAATTTAGAAGATGCTGGGGTGTGAAATCTTATGGTAGCAATACATTTAATTTTAAATGGTAAATAATTATTCATTATTTTCCTATGCAATTGGACAAAGTGATATTTCAAATGCACAATAGAATTTCTATAGGAAATAATTGAGTGTTATTAGCAGGCTGCTTTAAAAAAACTCAATAATGGTCAGTCATATGCATGTACACATAACTGCAGAATCTATAATTTCATTTTTAACACATAAATAACTGTGTTCCAGAATCCCTTCTTCCCTCATTTTCTCCTTTTTATAGCATTACCACAGACTTAGAAGTCTTAGAACTAGCCAGTTCATCTTTCTTATAGAACTGCCATTAAAATGCATAACTTACTTTGGAGGATTGGTTATAATGGCCATTGTAAAAGTGGGTAAGGGCAGTTGGCTGATGAAAAACTGCATTAACAAAGTCAGCAAATTAATAGCATGAAGTGAGCTATTATGAGTAGCACTCATACACAACCATTTTATTAATTTACAGGAGATTTATTTCTGTTTGATAGTGTTCATAGTAATAAAAATTTTTAAATCAATTTACTAAGTTCAAAATAAAGTACAGAAGGACAAATTCAAAGAGAAAAAAGTCAAAACCTTATAAAATGAAATCGTTATTAAAAATATCAAAGACAGCTGTGACAGCCATGAAATGTACTGGTATATAATGGAGATTTTCCATTATGTCTGGCTTCACTGATCACCATATAGGTGAGGTTATTGCTCTTTCAGTTTTATTAATAAACATATTAGTACAAAAATAGCCTTCTGGCTTTTTCTAAAGAAATGAAAAGCAAAATTGTTTTACTATCCTCAGGGTTGTAGAATATCCTGGAACAAATAATTTATTTATAACACAATGTTTATCTTGAGGACTTTTCAAATTGGATCATATTCTTCATATATTTGTGTTTCATAACCATAAATTAAATATTATTTGAAGCCTTGTTCTTCTTTGTGAGAAAAATAATCTTAAAAATATTTGTGGCAATTCCAAAAGTAAATAAAGTGTGAGTTCCATCAAATTGGAAAAATTCAGAAAAAGATATGAAAATAAGTATTTTGGCATCAAAGAAAGGTATTTTATTATAGAGTAATGACTTTTCAAAATAATGAAATATTTTAATTTTCAAATGACCTTCAATGTTAGAAATAAGAAAATATCAGCTACATGTCAGGTCTAAGAGTTTACCGGGGGAAATGGAAGCTAAATAATGCACGCTTGCTGTTCTCCAACCCAGATTGGGAATTGCCATGTGGTCCAAAGCTCCCAAACTTGGCAAAGAAGGTAATTCCTTATTTGTCACAAATTGGCTCACTGCCTTCACAAATGCTCTGCCAAATTCCTTTGATTATAGGACTAGCCAGAAAACTATCAACAATGATTTCAAAAGCAATGATTCTTGTGTTCTTGCGTTGTGTCCCATAGCTGCATTCTGAGAGGAGGCTAGAGTTAGAATATGCACTCATCACACAAATTACATAGGCTTCAGTGGAGCTGTAAGGAAGGAGGCAAATAATAAAGCAGGTAAATGAAAAAACAGAGCTGTGAAAGAATTGGGTTGGCAGCTGATCTACCGTGAGTAAGGACAGTAGACTCTTGTTTGGTTGTGAAGATACGATGGCATTAAAGAAGGTCACTGCACCTCTTCTAGTGTTCATGTGAAACACTTCATACTTGGTATAGGAAATAAGGAACCATGAGAGACATTCTTGCAAGGCATTGCTGCAAAGTCATCAAATGCATTTATTTTCATTTCTTACATGCATCTCCATTGTTGAAATCTGGACTTGACAAAGGAAAGACAGTATTTTTTGTTGTTGATTGAATGCATTAATTTATTAAACTTTAGTGTGCAGAGGGAAAAGAGGTCATTATATTGAGGCTCATTCTAAATATATTTATTGCATTTTTCTATGTTTAGAATGCCCTGATTGTGGGAATGACTTTTATAAATGGACATAATCTGGATTAGTGACTTTTAATTAACCCCAGCAAAATCATATACTTTTGCGTCTTGTTCCTTTTGCAACCTCAATTTTGTATTCCACCCCCTAAAAATAATGAATGAATGTGAGTGTGCTTGAGAATTACCATATAAAACCACTGAAAGCAGGTTCACCCATCACTCTACAAAGTGAAGATTAGGAAGGACAGGTGATGTTAGGTGAATGAAATATTCTAGAATACTGGATAAAAAGCCTGGATGGTCTGTTAGGATTAGGGTGGATCAAAGCTTCTTCTTCCTCCAGGTGGAACAATTTTGAATAATGGTGGAGAAACTATTTTGAATAAAATTATGGGTGGGGCAGGACTCAAGGACACTGTTCCAGAAACAGAGTTCCAAAGCCAGTTCCATTACCACAGTTCCAGAAGAACTGTGGTTCTGAGAGATATCTAGGGGAAGCATGTCCTCTGAGTTCAGTCACACTCTTCAAAACTAAATTTAAGAGCTAGACTTTTATTTGTTCGGGAAATTACAATGTTGGCATACTAGTAAGGCTGCAAGGAAATACTTGAAACATTTTAGATTTTGGTGTCTTTTTTCAAATATATATTTTTATTGAATTTTGTGCATTTCATACAATACATCTTAATTATACTTAGACCCCATTCCCTATCTGCACCCTCCATAGGTCCCCACTGAATTTCATGCATTCTGTCATATATGTTAAGTTTTGTCAGGTCAAATTATTCTACCCAGATGTCCTTCTGCAGGGTCCTGACAAACTAAAGCCTATGTTTCTTAGATTTGAGAGTTTTGAGGATCCCATGAACTACAGGGTAGAAATGGGAAGATGAGGACTTAGAGGTAACCCATGTCTCATATGGCTCCTCTAAGCTCTTAAGAAACTTTTGCCAAATGCATCTGTAGGGTGGCTATTCTGGGCTAGAAACTGCAATAATAATATTCATCTCTATAGCATTCCTACCAAACTGTAAGGAATATGCCAAAATATTTCCTTAGAAAACTTTAATACTTTTCAATGTGAAGAAGTGAATCCTTCAAAATGTATTCAAAGACACTGAGGGACATGATATTAAACTTAATTGGAAACTGCTATAATATAAATAAGCTTATATGTCCATGAAAACTTATAAACTTTAAAAGTAATTCCTTTTATAAATAAGTAGTTATATAAAAGCATATATATATACATACACATATGAGAATTTTTTAAAAAGATACACATTCAGTTCATGAAGACTGTAGCATTGTTTTCTTTTTATTTTCTTTTTTTTTGTTTTGAGATGGGATCTTGCTTTTTAACACAGGCTAGTCTAGAATGAGAGATTCTCCTATCTCACCCTCCAGGGTGCTAGGATGAAAAGTGTGCACTATCATGCCCAGACTAAAGATTAAAGTGTTCTGAACACATTCTGATCACTTTCCTACACAAAGGGTGTTTGTATTTTATGTAGATGAGCATCTATATTTCCTGAGGTATCATGACAGGACCTCTTCCCTACAGCCTTTCTAGAATTTAAAAACTTCTTGGAGGGAACACTAACTCTTTCTCAGTCCACATGTAATCATGGAGAGTGCTGAGAAAGGACCTCATTTTGCACTGCTCCTGCTTACTTGATAACTATGTAGTTTTCTCCATATGAAGAAAACGATATTCTTTATTTCTAAATGTAAACTCTCAGTATCAAAGCTCAATGTTTTTTTAATTTGTTTGTAGAATACATTCATATCCATTTCCCAGTTTTCATACTTTCCTGAAGGCATTACCTTCTGAATTTAAGAAGGACATAACTCACTGAAACAGCAATTTACCAAATGTTCAGTTATTCTATTTGCTTATCAATATTCCTTTTAGGATGGCCTTAAGAGATGCAATGTCTCATTTTCTAGTCCTAAGGGACAGCAGGCAATTTATGCATAGTAACTATCTGTTACATTTTCCTAATACATTCACTTTGGTTATAAATAATAATTGTGTTTTAGATGTGAAAATGTTTACCAGGAGATTAACAATTTGTAAAAACCCTGACATGGCTGATGTAAAATAATATAATTCAATTTTAGAAGCTATAATTTCAGGTGATACAATTTACACTGCTCCTCTTAGTCAAGGTAGGATGAAGCAGAGTGCCTGTCAGGGATGATTGGATAATGTGATACATTACCTGATTACGAAATGATGCCGGGGAAACAACCCATTTCTCTGTATTAATCTGACTTGTTTAGTGGTCTTTCTCCCTCTTCATTCTGATGAGATGCTCTGCACTAACCTAATTCTTTTTTTATGTGCATTGGGCTGCTTTATTTAAAGCACAGTTTTCTCTAAACTGCTTAAATAATGACAGTTTTGCAAAGTTTTGCATAGTTTTTTCAACTGGCTTGAATTTTAATTTGGTGCACTTTCCTTCATGGCTATATGTGTGGGTTTCAAAAAGAAACTGAGAAACATGTAATCTGGTGGCTTAGAATAATAGGTTATGATACTTTTTTAAAAAATTATGTTTTATTTTTATTTTATGTGTACAAGTGTATTGCCTGCATATATGTGAATGCACCTGTGTCGTGCAATGCCACAGATGTCAGAAGAGGGCTTCAGATTCCCCTGGAACTGGAGTTAAGGACAGTTCATAGTCGCCATGTGGGTTCCGGGAATTGAACCAGGGTCCTCTGTAAGAGCAGTCAATGCTCTTAACCGCTGAGCCATCTCTCCAGCCTTGGTTATGATACTTTATTATAAAGTTAAAATGACTTTGAAATTCTATGGCATGTTTTATCATATGGTTTCAAAATACTTTCAGTTTTGTAGTTATCAAATGCCTTGGAAAAGAGGAGATTACAGAGCTAGATAAAAAAGGCTATAATTTTACGGAGCAAATGAATGCATGAAAATATTAGGCAAATGTGTCTTGGGTGTTTCACATATTTTATTGACTCAGTAGAAATCATTTGTCCATTGATAACTAGAGTGTTCATATGTTGTGATAAAATATTTCCAGTCTCTGAAGATGCATATATTCTGCTTTATAAGATTTATTCACACAAACAGCATAAACTTTTGTCATACCGGAAACTGTGCTGAACATGTTCTTCACTTTCTCAACAGAGAAATGTGGGCACTGAGGCCCAAAGAAATTCAGTTCTTTAGCTACATCAACAAAAAATGGCAGGAATTTAATTTCAAAGATTATTCCTAATGTCTTTTGAGAATATAAAGAACTCAATTCTTTCTGTTTTATCATTCCTTAGTTACTACTTACCTAGTACTGTCAAAGAATGTATGTTTGTTGTTTAATCTAGAAATGGTGTGGCATATGGCAGGATTTGCTTGTTATTTGATTTTCAAACTTGCGATTTATTCCCTGCTTCCTTGTATATGGGAATCTAATTCTCTAGCTTTCCTTCTGTCTTTGTTAAATATTTCAAATTCTACGTCACATACTATATATTCTTTGGACTCATTGATTTTTTTTAATTTCAAATTTCTTTCTTAAAAAAAATATTGAGCTGTTGTAATTTCATACAACAGTTCTTAATCAAATGTAGGTGCCTTCCCCATCCATGCCCCCACTGCCAGACCTCATGTATTCAGTCATATACCTTAAAACCTATGCAGTCAAACATTTGTATCCAGATGTCCTTCAGTGTAAATTTGTCCACTGGATACTAGTCAGCCCATCTAGAAAGCATATGGAAGGCATACTCTCCATCATCAATCAGTCTCCAATAGTTCTCAGTCTAAGGCCAGCCCACCACCTATTTCTCTCTTCCTCTGGACCCTTGTTTAATTTAGTTGGCATGGGTCCTGTACTTGATGCTACCATTGCCACAAGTTCACATATGCAAGCTTCCAGTGGCCTGAAAGCCTCTGCTTCCCTGTGTTCATGAACCACTCCTAGCTCTTATAATATTTATGCCTCCTGTTCCACGATGCCCTGAGTTGTAGGTGGGTGAGGTTTCAATAGAGGAGCCCCATTCCTGTATACATACTCTGCAGTCTCTTATTCTTTAAAACTTGGCCAGTTGCCACCTTCTGTGTGCATTGCACTCTGTTGCATAAAGTATATTTACTGGTGAGAGTTAAGGGATGTGTTAGTTTTCTCTCTACCCCTTGTTCTGCTATGTTCCATGAGCCTTAGGTGAAAAGGCTCAACTGTAGATGCATCACTTATTACTAGGCATCCCTCAGACGTATATTCTTTGAGCAGTTGCGGAATTCTGAAGTAGCCTTTGTCTGTTGCAAAAAGGAGCTTCTTTGATGAGTGCTGTACAGTATGCTTGGCTGTAAATATAAGGATCCATATTTAGCATATCATAAGAAATTACATTTGTCTAGATATGAAAAATATAGGGTTTTCTCTAGAATCTGCTCTTTACTGATATGTGTATTTGGCTGAGTTTACAGTGCCACTCATGGGTTTGCTCTCATTGAGAAGGCCTTAAGTCCAATTAGATGGCTATTGATTGTCCCCCTTCCCCCAGATAACAGTGTTGCTACCGCACTAATAGAGGTAGTTTGCCATGCTGGCCATTATGGTTATTAGGGTTTAGGGCTGGGTTGGACCATTGATTGTTTTTCTCCCTTGGCAGTTTGCATTTTATTATCTAGCATTATGATAGCTAAATAAACTTCAGGTACAAGGCCTCTAGGTCAGTTCCCATTCCATTTCCCTATGTCCTGTCTCTGAAGCATTTCCTTGCTTCAACAGGAGGGTCTTATATACTAGTTCTAGGGGATAATTAAGAAGTTTGGCAATAGCTTATGGTATTTTGGGAGTCTCTTGAACCATTCTCACCAACCACTGAGAGGGAGATCTCTTCTGTCTGGCACTGTGTTCTTTGCCAAGCTGTTCCCAGGGGGTTTCAGGAACTTCACATTTCCCTCAGTTTCCTGGGCCCCTAAGATTCATTCATCTCTACTCTTGTTCCTCCCATCTCGCCTTCCTCCTCCCTCCTTAGTGCCAGTGCCCCATTATCCCCACCACTTTCCGCAATAACACCCCCCACCATCCCTCTCCTCCTGGTTTCCCTACCCCTGCCACACCTTGGTTCCTCATCCCTCCTCTCCTCCCGTGCCAAACACTCCCATCTTCCCCCTGGTAACCAGTGTTCCCTAATATCGCCCTGGGAAGGAGGTAATGGACTCATTTAAAAAATATATATTTGATTTATTTTTATTTTATTTTGTGTATATGGGTGTATTACCTGCTTGTATATAAGTGCACCTGTGTCATGCAACTCTCATGGAGGTCAGAAGAGGGCACTGGATCTCCTGGAATGGAGTTACAGTTTTTAGCTGTCATGTGGGTGCTGTGAACTAAAGCTGGTCTGCTTCGAAAGTAGCCAGTACTCTCAAGTGGAGCCCTCTCTTCAACCCCCTGGACTCATTTTCCTTTAATATCTCAGTATTTGAATACTGTGCAGTCAATTTTTCACCAGACTTTGTTATTTTTGAAGTCAGCTATATGAAAGCCGGCTACATTACATATATTTGCCAGCAACAATTTAAAAACCTGATGCAAGAGTACTTACAAACATACCAGCATTTAAGAACATCAGCTTCTGGGGCTGGAGAGATGGTTCAGTGGGTAAGAGCATTAGCTCTTACAGAGGACCCAGGTTCGATTTCCGCACCCACATGGTGGCTAACAGCTCTCTGTAATTCCAGTTTCAGGGGATTTGATGCCCTCTGCTGACCTCCATGTGCACTGCATGACACTGGTGTACCTACCTACATCAGGCATTACATTCATACACTTAAAAAACAAAAAGAACACCAACCTCATGGAACTTTTTCCAACTTTTTAAAGCACCTTTTTACATCTGAGTCAATTTATGGCAATTGGGTCTTGTTATGTAGCCCAAGCTGGGATCCTCCTGCCTCCTCAGTGCAAGGTGGGCTGCCATTCAGCACCATGCTTGGCTTCTTCAGACAATCTTCCTGAGAACTGACCTTAGCATCTGGCTTTTTTTTTTTTTTTTTTCTTTTTCCGCTGTATCCTCAGTTTTTGTTCACATTACTCTATGCACAGCTCTGAGGTTGGAAGACTTCAGTTAGTTATTTTCTCAATTTTTAAAAAGTCTTGCTCATTTTAATTAATTCTTTGAGAATGCCATACAATGTGTTTTGATCATGTTCACCGTTGTTCTCAAACTGCACCCAAATCACCCCTCCTTTCCTACCTACCCAACATTGTTCTTTTTATGTAAAAGACACAAGGTGTATTTCAGTTCAAGCTACCCAATTTGTGTGTGTGTGAATACCCTCTGAAGCATAATCTGTATCCCAGAGTCCATACCTGTAAAGAACACCAATTCTCCCTCTTCGAGCAGTTGTCAATTGCCAATTGTTCCTCACCTAACGCTGGATATTCGCCCCTACCTCTCTGCTTCATGATGGGACTTTGTCTTGCTTGAGTTTGTGCAGGTCTTATGCATCCTAGTCACTGCTGCTACAGTCAACATAGAAATCAGTGTAGAGGTTCCTGAAAAACTTAGAAATAAATGTGCCCCATGATCCAGTTGTACCACCCTTAGACACACAACCAAAGGAGTCTATATCCTACTACAGAGACACCTTCTCATCCACATTTACTGTTTCTGTATTCACCACAGACAGGAAATGTAAAAGGCCTACATGTCCAACAACTGATTCAGTTCATTGAAAGGCATTTTCAACCCTAATAGACATAATGACAAAGGTTTTACACTCTTTGTGGCTACAAAATAGACCCTTAAAATATTATGTTGAAGTATATGTTGTAGTACAGTATATTTGCAATAATGCTTTACTCCAAATCTATAACTTTTATTTTCTCCATTGTAACTACCCCTAAATATTTCATTGTTATCTATTTTAATAAAGAGCTATAAGTATTTCTTCAGCAACATCTCATATTGGAATAAAAGACCACATTTTTAAACTATTTACTCTGATTCAACAGCTAAATAAATTTTCAGTTCCTGGCTGCTTAAGTGGTTTTTCAGAATATTTTGTGCATAGCAACGAATTCCTTTTGAACACATGTTCTCTTTCAGCATCTCATCTATTGGGAGGGTTGTTGAAAAGAGAGGTTTTTAATATGTTTCTTTATATCAAGGAAGATGATGAAAATATCCTCAAATTACTATGAAAAGGGAGGCAGGAGGTGGAAGGATGAATAGATTAATAGATTCTCATTTGGAACTATCTGTGTCATTGGGCCTAATCATGACATCCCTACTCCACACAACACATACACACATATGTAAAATTTTGTCCTACACACTTGTGTTCAGAATTCATATGTTTCTGAGGTTTTTGTTGACCTAGTAAGACAATCTGTAAATATATGTGTGAATAAATAAGAAATAACAAATGTGAAAATTCAGTTATTGGTGTCTAGCGGTTCATGGAGAAGACAGGTGGTCCTTCAGTCCCTCAGCTGTTGTGTGATACATGCTTACAGTGTGAATGAGGGTATCTGCATCTTTAGAATAATCAATCTGGCTATATTGGAACAAGACCTGATTGCTGTCCCTAAGAAGGAAACTGTTTCCATCCATATATAGTTTTCAAAGGGAAGGAAAAGACATGCATACACCAGTGAGATGTTCAATGGGACTGGACTTTTACTATCAGGCTTCTTTTTAAAATATATTTTATTATTTTATTTTCTTTATATTTTGGGGAGGTCTTTTTTTTGAGGCAGGGCTTCCCTGTAGCCCCAGCTGTCCTGGAACTCACTATGTAGGCCAGGCTGGCCTTGAACTCACAGCGATCTGCCTCCCTCTGCCTCCCGAGTGCTGGGATTAATGGCGTGCACCACCATGCCCGGCTTATTTTTTTTATTTTATGTGTATGAATGTATTGCCTACTTGTATGTGAGTGTACCTGTGTTGTGCAGTGCTGTGGAGGTCAGAAGATGGATTTGGATTCCCCTGGAACTGGAGTTAAGGTGAGTTCATAGCTGCCTTGTGGGTGCTGGGAATCGAACTCTGGTCCTCTGCAAGAGCAGTCAATGCTCTTAACCACTAAGCCATCTCTCCAGCCCCTACTCTCAGGTTTCTAATTGTAATGCCAGAGATGGGAACAGGGATCTGGATAGTTGCTTCTGTAGAAGTACAAAGAGCATCTTCTTTTGCCCATTTTTACTTTTTATTTTATGTGTGTGAGTTTTCTACCTGCATGTATGTAAGTGCACACCCGTGTTGTGCAATGCCTGTGGAATCAGAAGGGGGCACCAGATTCCCTGGAACTGGAGGCATGAATGGTTGTTAGCTGCCGTGTGGGTACTGGGATTTAAACCCAGATTCACTGCAAAAACAGTGAGGCCTTTTAACTGCTGAGGCATCTCTCCAACCCCCAGGTCTGTCCTTGTTCTGTATCCTTATTTTTCTTTGAATAAAGTTTCAACATTCAGTTTGAAAACAGGGAGATCACATTGAGAAATGGCTCTGAGTTATTTTATTTGCACGACAATGTAACAGGTATAGAATTGTTTTATACTTTCTAGCGCAGTATTTAAACCTGCATATGATCTTGGTGATGTTAAAATCATAATTATGAAGGTAAGGAAGCTAACAATTATATGACATATATGTCATGTAAATATTACATTTAAAAAATCATCTTTATAGGATTGATTATGTAAAGAGAAAACCATAATTTCCTTTCTACATAAAGCATATCCTATGGGATTCTTTTGTTTCTAAGCATATGATGCTTAGAGACCTTGAAAAATGGATGATAGAAACTACAATCTGTAGCAACTGGCCAAACTGAATAGAACAGTTTGAGTTGATACATTTGTGCTGCAGGGATATTATCCAGGGTCCCTGCATCCCCTGGACAATTTCCTATCAGAGATCCGGCTCAAGTGCAGAAATTGTGTAAGGGGAAAGAGATTTTCATTGCTGTGATTGGTATCAGCCTTCTGTGACTATAAATTGAGTAGTGTTTTTGCCTGTTATCCTGTTTCACCCACGAGCATACTGTGCTCTCTTGGCACAGGTATGTGTGACCGATGGACTCTGTTATCTTTTCAAGAGTGTTTTCTGTTTAGAAAAGTAGAGGCTGTTGTACTGGATGTTTTCCAACAATTAGCCTCTGCTGTCTTGCCATTCTTTCATGTCATTAGTTTCACAGAGCCTAACCAATGCAGCTGACTCACCCTCCTTCCTGGAAAGAAGGTGTTGCTGAAAATTACTTCTGGGAGGTGCATGCAGCTTTTGGTCTCCTCCTCCCACTGTCCTTATGAAAAAACTGAGGTATAACTTCTCAAAAACTACAGTTTGGGGAAACAAATAATTTATGGGGCTTCCATATAGATCAATGAGTGAGGTCACTTATAAACGTGTGGGCACATATGGGCTTCCTTCTTATATTGTGGCCAGGACTTTGTGACCTCCCAGTGGTGGCTCAAGATGGTGAAGGCCATTTCCTCCCTCTGGCTTTCCCTGTTCTTATCCTTAGTCCCTCCCGCATGTACCACTCAGGCTAGCTGGTTTGGATAGAGGTGTAACTGTTTCTCTCTGCCCTTCCTCTCCTGTGGAATGTCCATAGTTACGTTTGTTTGTGGCAATCAAAGCAAGTGGGTGAAACTAAGCTTGAGAAGAAGGAATTTGTCCACAGCTTTCCTGGCAGAAGACAAGTCCATATAACACTCCACCCCTTCCTCTACCTCCTACATTCTTTTCAGTAGCCTCTTCCGTAAGTCGGGAACCTTGGAGGGGTGACACAGATGTAGGACAATCCTCCACTGTGGTGAGATACTGAACTCTTAGGCTGTCTCATCATTTGTTTCCAAGACATGATTGTTTATCCATCTCAGTGGTATTTTTCCTACTATAAACACAAATGAAAAGACTCAGGAGCATCTAAATGAACATTGACTATTGTAATAATCTAACCTGTAGGTGTAAATACAAATGCTTGGAAGATACCTTAACAGGTACATTACATTCACCTAAAAAACAATTGCAGTGACCTCCCCACCGGGGCCTACGTTTTCCTCTGTCACTGGGGATTAGCCTGGTTTGTACCAGATGTGTGTTTCTCCCCAAGGAGCAGGCCTTAAATCGAATCAGAAATTTGTCGGCTGACCATATATTAGTTGAGCCACTATTGCACCAGTAGGAAGATCTTGCATGGCATGGTGATAGTGCATCACATGGGGGCTGTCATTAAGCAGAACTTTTGGGGACCATTTTCCCCTAACGAATGTGCTAAGCACCTGCTGGTGCAATGACCACCAGCTGTCTGATGACAGGGAGTTTCCAGCTTAATCTTAACTTGATCTGTCTCTTTCCTGTGCTCACATCATGCAGTGTCTTCAGCAATAGAGTCTTTGCAACCAAGAATACTGGCAGTAACCTTTATTGTTTTGAGAACCTCCAGGGCCTTTCTGGCCCACAGCTCATAGGAGTCAACCAACCCCTGGTACTGGAATTCTCATTTAACAATTGCAAAGTTTTGGGGAGCCTCTATTTTTCTTTTTATAAGATACTTGTTGTTTACTTTGGCATCAATAGGAGCAGGCTGTTGTAGACTTTTCCTAACCTCCTGGTGGGTATCACTTGTGCCTCATATTTCTTTCTCTCTGAAATTCCTCTTTTAACTTTTCAGTCTCTCTCCAGGCTTTGGCCTCTGCCTGGGACAAATCTTTTATTATGCAAAGAAGCAACCAAGCAGCATCTGCAGCTGCTTCCAGAAACTTCTGCCCCTGGTGCTCCCGGGGCTAGCAAAGATTACTCTAGACTTTCCACAGTCCTTAAAGCATCTCCATACTCACCACTGCTTAGGTGGCCTCATCCTAGTTATGCATCTCGTTATGCACTGCATTATCCATACTAATGCTGCTACCACTATTAGTCCAATTGGGATAACCCGCCATGTCCATATTTCTTCTGCTACACTCTACTTTCACCCAACTTTGCATCAGCCATTGGTCCCCTTCCCCATATCAGAAACACTGTTGTTCTTCCCATAGTCATCATTGGTTTTGTTGTATCCTGCTCCACTACACAAACCATGGCTAAAAATTACTCCTGGGAGGTACTTACAGTTTATGGCTCCTTCCTTTCACCATCCTTATAATAAAACAAGGTATAACTTCTCCAAACTACAGTTTGGGGGACCAAAGTATTTATTGGGCATATACACAGATCAATGGATGAGGGGGTTACTTACAAAAGTGTGGGCAGGCATTGGCTTCCTTCCTACATTGCACCCAGGACCCTGTGACCTCCCAACTGTGGCCCAAGATGCTGAAGACCACCCCGTCCCTCTGCCTTCCCCGGTTCCAACCCTTAGCTCTCCCTGATGTACAACTCAGGCCAGCTGGTTGTATGGAAGGCATGACTGACTTACTGCCCCTCCTCTCCTATGGAATGTCCATAGTCAAGTTTGTTTGTGGTAATCAAAGCAAGCAGAATAGACCTTTGTACAAGGTGAAAGATGAGGGTCTAGTTTCATTCTTCTACAAGTGGAGATCCAGTTTTGCAAGCACCATTTGTTGAAGATCTTATCTTTCCACCAGTGTGTGTTCTTGGCACCTTTGTCTAATATCAGGTGACTGAAATTGCATGCACTCATGTTTGGGTCTTCAGTTATTTTCCATTGATCTATGAAGTTTTTATGACTATAGCTATTTAATATAGCTGTTTTATGACTATAGTTATTTAATATAGCTGTTTTATGACTATAGCTATTTAGTATAGCTGTTTTTATGACTATAGCTATTTAATATAATTTGAGATCTGATATGGTAATCCCTTCAGAATTGTTTTTTGTGATGAGGACTGCTTTGGATATCTGAGTTCTTTTGTGATTTTTTTCTTTAATTCTGTGAAGAATGTCCTGGGGATTTTGATTGGGATTACATTGAATTTATAGATTGCTTTTGGTGGAATGGTGATCTGACAATATTAATCCTTCTAATCTTTTCTAGTTTGTTTTTCCATTGCTGTGATAAAATACTTGGACCAATACCAACTTGGGGAGGAAAAGGTTTATTTGACTCACATCTCCCATGCAACACTGAGGGAGCCCAAGGTAGGAACTCGGGGAAGGAATCTGGAGGCAGGAGCTGGAGCACAGACCATGGAAGAATGCTGCTTACTGGCTTGGTACCCTGGTCCCTGCTTTCTTATACAACAAAGCTCACCTGCCCAGGGGTGACACCACCCACAGTGGACCAGGCCCTCCCACATCACTAAATAATCAAGATGATGCCCCACAGACATGGCCACAGGCCAGTCAAATGGAGACAATTGACCAACTGAGGTTTCCTCCACCCAGGTGTGTCAAGTCGACAGCTAAAGCTATCCAATACAATTGACCCCTCGTCAAGTTGACACACAAACACACCATGATTAAACAACAACCTTGGGGGCTAGAAAGATGGCTCAGTGGCCTTGCAGAAGACCCAGGTTCAAATCTCAGCACACATGGCAGCTAACAACTGTCAGTAACTCCAATTCCAGGGGATCCAACAGCCTTTCTGACCTCCACTGGCATTGCACGACACAGGTGCACTTACATACACGCAGGCAATACACTCGTACACATAAAATACAAAATAATTAAAATT
>NW_008333042.1:779972-820326 GCF_000622305.1 Nannospalax galili
GTTCTTGTAGAAGACCCGGGTTAGAATCCCAGCACCCACATGGCACCTAACAACTGTCTGTAACTCCAGTTCCAGGTGATACCACAGCCTTTTCTGTCCTCCACAGCCATTGCATGACACAGGTGCACTTACCTACATACAAGCAATACAAGCATACACATAAAATAAAAATAATAAAAATATTTTTAAAAACCCCACAACCCTTCCATTTTTTGTCCACAAGATATGATATCACAATATCACAACATAAGACAGTACAAACTTAAAAGTCCCACAGTACTTACAAAATCCAAACACTTAAAAGTCACCAGTCTCTTTAAGAAACCTTTTAACTGTGGGCTCCTCTAATAGTCAAAACGAGTAGAAAAGGGAAAAATTGGGCACACCTAAACAAAACCTAAATCCAGCAATGTAGCTGAAGGCTGGACATCTGGGATTCACTCACGACCTTCTGGGCTCCAAAGAGTTTTAGCAGTTCCACTTCTCTGACTCTGCCATCCATGGCACACACAGCTCATCTTGAAGACCCAAGTGGGTCTTTCTGTTGCCCTTGGTGGTCATTCTATGGTCCTGGCATCTCTAAAAAGCTGGAGTCTCCATGAAACTGAGGTTGCACCTCCACCAATGTCCTCTTCTTCCCTCTTGGAGTGCAAAGCCTCAGATTCTCTCCATGACCCCTTCAATCCTGGAGTCTTCACTGCAGCTGATACTGCACTTTTACCAATGGCCTTTCTTCACCTCTCAGAGTGCCAAGCCTCAGCTGCTCTATGTGACCCCTTTATGCTTTTAACACCAGAACCATGCAGGACAGTCCTACACATTACCATATCTAGCTTGAAATGGAGGCTCAGGACCCCTCTGGGTTATAGCTTCTGTGCTGACCCTGAAGAAATGCTTCCAGGAAGATTTTGCCACAGGGAAAAATCTTTTCTGATCTCTTGTTACTTACAGCTCATTTTTCAGCCCCAGCTAATCAGTATCAATTGTTCCAGTAAAGCAAAAGTTTCACTTCAGTCATTCTTGTCTCTTCTTAATCACAGCTGATTCTTCATTCTCATCCAATGAGAAACCACAGATTCTTGTTCCAAAATATTCCACAAACAGCCCTGATAGTCTTTGCTTCCCTTTGAAGTTTCACAAAACACCAGGGTCAGGGCTGTCACAGCAATACCCCACTCCTGATACCAGTTTCTGTTCTAGTGTGTTTCTTCTTTGCTGTGACAAAATACTCTGACCAATACTAACTTGGGGAGGAAAGGGTTTATTTGGCTCATGTCTCCCAGGTCACAGTTCACCACTAAGGGAGCCTAAGATAAGAATTCAGGGAAGGAACCTGGAGGCAGGAGGTAGAGTATGCAGGCCCTGGAGGAACGCTGCTTACTGGCTTTCTCTCCTTCCCTCTGCTCAACTTGCTTTCTATTAAAACATAGGCCCATCTGTCCTGGGGTGGCATCACCCACAGTGGGCTGGACCCTCCCACATCACTCAATAATCAAGAATATGAACCACAGACATGGATAACTTACTTTTACAATTATTACTCCTGTAATTTCCTTTTCTTTTCTTATTACTCTAGAGAGTTTCAAACCCTATGTTGAAAAGCAATGGAGATACTGGACAGTCATGTCTAGTTCCTGATTTTAAGGAGCATGCTTCCAGCTTTTCTCCATTTAGAGTGATTTGAGACATGGGCTGCTGTATATAGCTTTAATTAGGTTGAGGTATGTTTCATCCTGTCCAATTCTCTCTAGTACTTTTAACATAAATGCATATTGAATTTTGTCAAAGGCTTTTTCTGCATCTATTGAGATGACCATGTGATTTTTGTCTTTGAGTCCATTTATATGATTTATAACATTATTCATTTATGTATTTGGAACCAGTTCTACATCTCTGGAATAAGGCCGGCTTTATCATGATGATCTTTTTGATGTGTGTCTGTATGCAGTTTGGAATTATTTATTGAGAGTTTTTCATCTATGTTCATTAAGCATAATGGATGTATAGTTTTCTTTTTTGGTTATATCTTTACCTGGTTTTGGTCTTAGAGTGTTGCTGGCTTCACTCCTTCTTAGAAGGAGTTTGGGAGTTCTCTCTCTGTTTCTATCTTTTTGAATCATTTAAGTAGTATTGATTGTAGATCTTTAAATGCCTGGAAGAATTCTGCTGTGAATTCATCTGGACCTGCACTATTTTTAGTCATGAGGTTTTGTATTACTATTTCAATTTCTTTATTTGTTTTGGGTCTGTTTAAAATGTTGATTGAGTTAGCTTTGCTGTTTCCCATGAATTTACATATTCACTGATTTCTTTTACATTATCAAATTTAATAGATTATAGGTCTTTAAAATATTCCCTTATAATTTTCTGGGTCTTTTCCCTGTCTTTTGTGATATTTCCCCATTCATCTCTGATTTTGTTGATTGAATTTGGATAGAGGAACAAGTCGCAAAGAAAATACTAATGCATGTGTCAACTCTCATCAATGAAGCACCTTTGTGTAATAAAAGACAATGAATACCAATGGTAAAAGGTAGAAAATAAGTCTGCAGAGTGTGGGTCCTTGAACAGGACTCCTATATTAAACTCCACCAACACAGGGCTCAGGGACCATTGCAGAAGAGGGTGCAGTAACATTGAAGGAGTCAGGAGAGGTGGTGCATGACCATATGGAAACAGAGTATTACAGGCTCCTGGAGTCTTGTGTAAATAAATCTACAGCAATGTTAGTATGCATAAGACCCACGTAAACTCAACAGTCTAAAACCTAGCAAAGAACTGGGGAAATGGACAGCAGGCCCCAACATTAGCAAAAGAACTATTGGCAGCTGATTACTGTTGGGTGAGGGAGAACTAATCTTCTTTAAAGGAGTGAATCTTGATAGATTGAGTAGACCCCAGTGGATGAATTTGCACTGAAGGATGTCTGGGTACACTAACTTGACTCCATAGGCCTTAACATAAATGATAGAGTGCATAAATGGGAGAGGGAGTATAAAGGTGATCAAGATGTTTTATATGAATATACAAAATTTCAATAAAAATAATTTTAAAATTTCTTCATAGCTGATCTCTTAAATGCTTCTTGAAGAGCACGTGAATTTCACAGCATTGCCTGAGCTGTTGTTATATGTTCTCAGCCTTTCATTTTCCTTCATACTGCAAAGATACTGTCATAGTTTCTGTAATTATTTTTGACTGTACATCTTGTAAGTGCCAGAGAACCTTAATCAGCCAGTACTTCCTATCCCACCTGTAGCTAATCACATTTATGAAGAATAAGAATCCTATTAATACTGATGCTATGTTTGAATAAAGGGTATTACCATCCTACTCAGCATTAGCAATAAGGTGATGTTGCTGGGGTGATTGTGACTGGTGATTATTCTAATTCCAGAATTCCATCTGGTGTGTGTCTCCTTCAATGTGTTATTTAATGAATTTTGTTAAGTTGGATTCTTCCAAATCAGGCTCCCAGGTTTGTTTGGGCTTTTTGTTTCGTTTTGGTTTGCATGGTTTTTTTTGTTGTTGTTTTTGTTGTTTTTTGTTATTTCTGTTTGTTTTTTTGTTTGTTTGTTTGTTTTTGAGAAATAATACCAAGAACTATAAGTGAGGGAGCTGGGAATTACTAGGGAGGAAGTAGCTGTAATTTACATATGCTGAAGAATGCATTATCAGTCTGGATACTGGCTACTGGTTGGGGAAGCCAAGTCTTCATCTGGCTATTCTACAGGCTCCACAGGGCACTAGCCTGGAGATAGGGACTTTACTATCTTCCCTGTGTTAGGTTTCACCAGCCTTCTAGTGAGTACTGTAGCAAAGCCCTGTGCATACTGTCCTGTCTTGTTGCCATGAATAAAGTCCTGTCCCATGTTCTGTTTAAAGTTAAGGTCGTATTGTTAAATATGCTCACTCAGGTGACTAAGGCTGATACTAACCTGAGTCACAGTTGATCTCACATCCAGAAGACACTGCACAGTCTATGAAGATATATTAAGCCTGCCTACAGCTGGCAATAGGAAAGGACATGCCATCATTGCCAGGGAAAAGCAGAAGGATGTTCCCTAGCGTCAGTGCCTAACTTGGTGATAGCTGTACTGCCTGAGTTTGGGAAATGAAGATGAAGATAATGTATTAGTCACCAAGGCTGATGCTCACTGGGTTGGACCTGAATCTTACATAGGAACCTGGTAGAGACTCAGAGAGGCACCAAGATCTGCTCCAGGGCTGACAATGATTCACCGAGACATAAGTCTATTCTATAGGGTATCCATCTCCATCTGAGGCTAACCAGTCTTGTCTTGATACGTGAGCTCTGGCTGGGGTTAGAGGCTGTTTTAGCTTGTTTCTCCATTGTTGTGACAAAATACTCTTACCACTACCAACTTGGGGAGGAAAGGGTTTATTTGTCTTACATCTCCCAGGTCACAGTTCATCAGGGAGCCCAAGGTAGGAACTCAGGGAAAGAAACTGGAGGCAGGAGCTGGAGCACAGGCCACAGAGGAGGATCACTGCTTACTGACTTGCTCCCTGGCCCCTGCTCATCCTGCTTTCTTATGTAACACAGGCCCACTTGCCCAGGGGTGGCACCACCCACAATGGGCTGGGCCCTCCCACACCACTCAACAATCAAGAAGATTCCCCGCAGACACGGCCACAGGCCAGTGCAATGGAGGCAATTCCCCAACTGAGGCTCCCTCAACCAAGGTGTGTCAAGTTGACATTGAAGCTCTCCAGCACAGAGGCCTTCAATTTCTACCCAGTGCTAGCACTCAGAAAGGTGGGTCTGAAACTGAACTCCACAGCAGAGTCCTATGCTAACTTGTGGGTGATGACATGCTGCTCACTTTCTGTCCAGGATTAGCTAGGAGCATTGAAGGTAGACACTGAGATGATAGCCTGGTGCTAATTGGTCCTTCATTTTACCTTCTCACTTACTTTATACTCAGACCTGCTTGTTTTATTCATCTTAAATTGCTAAGAATTTTATTAAGATTATAAATCGGTCCTCCTATTCTCACTTGGGCGTAGTCCACCTGAGGTTTTATCACTGTTGTTCCATCACCAGTACCTTATTTATCTACATCAAAATTGCTTCTGACTTGTAAAGTACAAGTCTCAGCATCTACTTCGTAGAGCAATTAAAACAACTATCTACTTTCTGTATATGAAAAATAATATTTTATAGTGTTTACACCATTTTTTTTCCTTATTTTACTACATGTTTACTATGTGGTCTGAACTTTTAACTATTCCAAGATCTCTAAATTTATAAAAACTTCTAAGATAAATTATTGTGGTTTCTTCCAGCTTTTGTCTGTTTTCTCTTGTAATCAGCACTCAGCTTAGTGTCCTTTACATGCATTGTATTAATTACTTCTATACACAGATATACATACATACATATATATCCATCAACCTAGAGATTTGAATACTCAACTTCCTACTAGGAAATGTCCACTTAGGTTTCTAATAGTCAAGTCAGACTTAACCAGTGGCTGATTTCTGAACTTTCCCATCCACTACCCCCATACTTGTCAACTTATTAAGTTTAACATTCTTAAATTGTCCAGGTCAGAACTCTCAGAGTCTATAGGCCCATATAGATTAAACTGAGTGGAAATCAGTAAGGTAAGGTGCAGATAGAGGAGTGGTTCTAAGTCATATCAAACTATACCATATGAAAACCACAAAAAATCAATAAAATCTCTCAGCGTCATGCTTAACTTCTCTCCTTTAAAATGATGTTATTGAGTTGAGAGGGGAAAAAAGATGGGAGGGTTAGAAGGGGTATAAATTGAGGGTGGATAAGATTAACAAATGACCCATGCATGTATAGAAACGTCATAGTAAAAGTCACTGATCTGAACTATAATTCCTGCTCATCTTTCTTTCCCTCCCTCCCTCCCGCCCTCCCTCCCATTCTCCCTCCCTCCCATCCTCCTTCTCTCCCTCCCTCCCATTCTCCCTCCTTCCCTCCCTCCTTCCCTCCCTCCCTCCCTCCTGTCCTCCCTCTCTCTCAATCTGACTGGCAACCTTGTCCTTCTAGTGTAATTTCCCCACCATGATGCATTGTACCCTCTAAATGTGTGCCAAAATGAATCCTTATTTCCTTAAGTTGATTTGTCAGGCATTTTATCACAGCAACAAGAGAAATAAGGAATAAAGAAAATTGGTTAAAGATTAGGGTTATTTCTGAGATAAAACTGACAGTTGAACTGTCCACAGGATTTTGGAGCTTGGATAGAGACCATTCATATTACAATCTGGTAAAAAAAATAAAAATAAAAAAAAATCTGGCTTCCTTATTCCTCTGTCATGAGAGTTTAAGGGATGATTATTTCAAAAGTATTGGACTAGTTTGTTAGATGGAGACAATTTCAAGAGAGGATAGCATTCAGACTGTGGCATGGTTATTGCTTAGGTCTGCACTGACAGAGTATCAAGTGGAACAGATGGAAGTCCAGCTTGATGAGGAAAGAATGACTATGTCTACAGCTACAGGAAATGTGGGTGTGGAGAAAGCAGCAATTACAGAGATTAGTGCAGTTAAAAACAAGCCTCTCTCTGCACTGAAACATTAGGAAAGTTGCTCTGAGGGCCAGACCCTATCCATTAAAGGCTCAAATTCATTTGAAATAAGAAAGCCTGTGTTGACAATAACATAGAAGGGGTTCCCTGCTTAGAAACAACCATTTTCACAAGGTCAACTACTGTGATTAAAAAAATATATGACTAATAAAATTACTAAAAGCAACTTATATAAGAATTAGTTTACTTGGGTTTACAGTTCCAGAAAAACAGTCCATAATGCTGTGGCAGGCATGGTAGCAGATGACCAGAGCAGGAAGCTGAAAGATCAAATCTTTAATTGTAAACACAAAACAGAGTAAAATGGAAATGGGGTAGGATTATAAACTCTTAAGACCCACTTCCAATGACCTACTTCCTCCCACAAGATTACACATCCTAAAGGTTCTGTAATTTCCTTCAAATAGTGCCTCCACAGGGGGCCATACATTGAAATACATGAGCTTATGGGAGATACATATCTTTCAAACCAAGACAGCTACCAAAGAACACAGCCATGAAACATTAACATAAGACCAGACTAGTATACATCCTTGAGCTGACAGTATATCTTGGCAGAATCATCCACTTGGTGCTAGTTTTGCAGGCAGGCAACATTTAGGAGTTATGGGGTCCTGGAGGCTGACAGGCTCCAGAAAACCACTGAAGCTTGGCAATGTATGCAAGGTCAAGTTGCTTTCAGGAAGCCCTGAGAGACCATGGTGCGAAGTTGTGAGGGTAAGGTCTAAGTTTCAATGAGACTGCAGGATTTTGGAGCTTGTCGGACTGTGGCGTGGCTGTTGAGGAAAGTAGCAGGCACAGAGGTGAAGTGGACAATGATGGAAGCTATGAATGCTGCAGCAGCAGAACTGGAGGGCCACGGGTGCCCAAGACTGTGTAGAAGAGGCCACCAAGGGCATCCATATGGCCACGAAGCTGCAGGGTTTGCTGTTTTCCCTACTGGATTCCTGTCTTCCTTCAGCCTGATCTTTCCTTGTTATATCTCCTTTTGTAATGGGAATGATTATTCTATATATTATATATTTGAAGTGGATAACTCGTATTATTTTATTTTAAAGGCACTCACAGTTAAGATATTATCTGAGTCTCAGAACAGATTCTGTGCTTACAATGTTGATCTATTTTGGAACTGTTAAAACTTGGGGGCTCCTAGAGATGGACTACAAAAACTTTATAACAGGGCCGGAGAGATGGCTCAGTGGTTAAGAACACTGATTTTTCTTGCAGAAGACCTGAGTTCAAATCCCAGCACCCACATGGCAGCTAACAGCTGTCCGTAACTCCAGTTCCAGGGAATCCGATGGCCTCTTCTCTCCTCTGCGGGCATTGCACAACATGGGTGCACTTACCTACATGCAGGCAATACACTCATACACATAAAATAAAAATAATAAAATATAAAAAAAATAACATGGGATGAACATGAGACTTCAAGAACCAGGATGGAAAGTTATGGTTAATAATGTGTTTTAGTGCGAAATCCAAGAAGAATGTACTTGTAAAGATTAAACTCAATCTCCAATTTGATGACATTTAGAATAACCTGAAGGATAACCCTTTGTGAGGGCAAGAAGACTGTGGTCCTGGATTTAATAAACATGTGGAATTGTATGGATCATCAACATTCATCTCCCTCTGTTTCCTGTTTTCTGATTGCAGACTCATGACAGGCTTCACTCTTGTGCCATCAAACCATCCCTGAAATGATGGGCTATACCCTCAAAACAGTAAGCTAAAATAAAACCTTCTCCCTTTAAGTTGCTTTTATCAAGCATTTTGTGAAAGCACCGAGAAAAGTAGCTTTTACAGTGTCTATACTGTAAATGTAGACTGAGCAGTAAAATGAAGCTGTCCCCACTTCTATTGCCTCAAAGTTATTTTAGCTTCAGCCACAGATAATGTAACCAGAGAAAACAAAACACAGACAATTGCCTTGTCCAAGAAGAAAACCTTTTGTCTGGGAGCTTGAAGGAGAAGCATCACTGAATTCCTGACAACTCCAGTTGGAAATGGGATTTCTGTGTTCCTGGTTGAAAGGGCATTCTTCCAAACACAACCAACAAGCAGGGGGGGAGGGGAGTGTGGCACTTGGTTCAAACCCCCACAAACTCTCTGTTTTTATTGAACTTTAATGGACTTTACTAAGTGTATATTTCTTCAGCTATTTTATAAGCACTGGGGTCATTGAAGACTGTTGTTTTTAAGGCTAATTTTCACCAGGGTTATTGGAGACTGAGTCTGTAAGAAACAAATTTTTTTTAATTCTTTTTATCACCTATCTCACAACAACAGCATGAAATTAACCTTTTCTATTTAAAAAAGTATATTGATCATACATTCATTCTAACCATACCATGTAGCTACATTGTCCAATCCAGTATCACTTTGTATCTGGCATTCTACAACACCATTGTGATTGATCTTCTTGCATATATACATGAGTCTTTCCTACTTTCATTTTCATCAAGGAAAGCAGAATGAATTAGTTTCAAAGTCAAAATATATCATATTTCTCATTTAACACCTACAAACCTCAAAACAATGAGGAAAACCGCTTTTGCTTTTGTATGGGTGTTTTTAATTTTATGCATGTATTTTGCCCAATGCCCACAGAGGCCAGAAGGAGGTGTCCTATCTCCTGGAACTGGTGGTTGTTAGCTACCATGTAGGTGCTGGGAACAGAATGAGGGTCCTCTGCAGTAGCAGCCAGTGCTCTTAACTGCTGAGCCATCTCTCCAGCCCCTTCACTGCATTTTGGTTGTTTAATTTCATGATTGCTTACCTGGAAGCAATATGTGATGAAACCTTATTACTCATCACCTTTCATCTCTTCTTTATTTTCTAGATCTTAATGTTACTCAGGTACCTAGAGGGATATGGCTCTTTAAGGCTGAGGTAGCTGTTTTTCTGGAATCCACTTTACAGGTATCCACAGGGCATGTTCTTGAACCTTTCCCATGTTTTTCTAAAAATATACATTCTCTCATACCTGCTCTCCTTTCTTAGTGCAGCAAACCTTCCAATGTCAATTGAAGATCACCATCTCTTCAAGGGGCTCCAGGCCTCCAGAATCAGCTTAGCTTCATATATTAGCAGCGACCAGTCCTCTGCCACTCCAGAATGCAGATGGTCATTGTTGGAATACCCAGGCCCTATGTAAGTCAATCTAACAGAGAAGCCTGCCTAATGCACATAAGAGCACACAGTCAATATAAAAATAGAATACCTGCCACTTCCATTGTCAACATAATTCTGAATGGAGAAGAACAGGAGTGTTAATCTATATTGGGGTCATGGATGAACACAGCTATGTTTTAGACAGGAGTAAATAGGATAATCCAGAACATTTGGGATATCCTTCAGAGCTTGAAGAAGCAAAAGTATCCTTATTTATTTATACATGCACTGTCCTTGAATAAGATAGAATACTTACTTTTGCTTTCAACTTTTTTCTTCATCTCCCATCTACACCTTCTCCCCTGACCCACTTGTGTATACCCTGGTTTACTTATAAAGAATAGGCTGTTAGAGGTAGTTAAGTAATTTTGTACTGGAACTTGTTTTCTAAAATATTTTATGTGTATGAATGTATTGCCACTGTGTCCTGCAGTGCCCATGGAAGTCAGAAGAGGGCATCCGGTTCCTCTGGAACTGGAGTTCAGATGGTGTTTAGTCACCATGTGGGAACCAAACTCGGGTCCTCTGCAGGAGGAGTCATTGTTCTTTACTGCTGAGCCATCTCTACAGCTCTTTTTTTTCATGACCACTTTTTCTTCCATTTCAGTAATCTGTTACAGATTCTTGTTTGCCAGATGATCCATGAGAGAAGACATTGAGATCTACATCCCTCAGTAGAGAAACAAGTTGGACTTTCTGCAGTGAGTGTTTAGTACTGAAGCTTTAATGTACTTTTTGTAGAAATTTTGGAAGCTGGAATGAAGTTGAATAATATGTCAACTCTCATCCAGTTCTAAAAGAAACTAATTTGCAATTTTAAATCAAGTGGCATGCTACCGTCTTATAGTCATGGCTTCAAAGGGGAGCTGTCCCTGCTCTTAGCTGTATGGAATTTGATTCATATATATAAATAGAACCCAAGCAAAAAGTTATTTAAAATATTAAGCTTTCAGTAAATCTTTACTGAATGCCCTAGTAGCAAATCACGAATTTTATCTTGTTCCAGCGTACTAGATTGAATACTGACCAACTCAAAAATATTTTAATATACTCTTTTTCAGTCAATGTTAAGAAATTCAGGGATCAAGCATGGTGACTCTTGCCTTTAGTTTCAGGACTCATAGGCATAGGCAGGTGAATCTCCATGAGATTGAAGCCAGGATGGTCCATATAGAGAGTTCTAAGTAAGCTGGGGAACAGGGAGATCCTGTCTCAAGGAGAAGGGGAGAGGGGAAGAGCTGGAAGAGAGGAAAGAAAGAAAAAAATGTTAAAAATTAAAATTTTAGATGGTTCTGTTATTGATTAAAAAAATCAAACTTCAAAAAGTAAATTCAGCTAAATTTTGATTCATATTTACTATTCCATATCAAATAAAAATTTATCACTCTTTTTTTACAAATGAATTATTTCTGATTCTTATCTTTTTGTTTAGGGATTTAAGGAAAATAATTTATATATCTAAATCCATGGGGAAGAGGTAAAAAAAATTCAGCCTCAGAAAGCCTGTCAAGGACACTGTCAAGGCCTGTCAAGGCTGTTTGCTCCAAATCTCTGTTTTATCACCTTCAGGTATGGATTGCAGGAGATATACTCTTATTTTTCATAAGTAAGAAAATAAACTGCTTGGCATCGTCCTCTGGTTGACTCTGAAAACATAATAATCAGTACATGCTAACTCAGCAGCCTTTCCACAAAGATTGTTCTAAAGTTTTTTTTATTCTTCTTTTGTTGATTTTTAGTACATGGTTCCTCATTTTGAACAAAATATGGGCTATTATCTAGTGAAAATTGTTCTGTATGTTCTAGTTGATTTCTTTCTAAAGTTACCCATTCTTTTAGGCTTCTTCAAGCTCAGATTGAAGGCTGTTCCAAACAGAATTTCATATTTATGGGTTGCTTATTTTAAGAAAAAAATCTATTTCCATCTCATAATATTCATGACAAAGTAACTGGAAGCCAGTCATATGTGCACAAGAAGAAAAAGCACTGTACACTAAGTCATAATGCAAGAGCTTCTCTTTATGACATCCATGGACAAATACAGTTCACTCTATTGATGGCTGCAGGGAAATAATAGAAACAATCTTATGTTGAGTTTTTTGGATGTTGTAAAGAACAGACACTGAAAGCTCCAAGATTACTGTTTATTTTCTGTTAAACAAAAATGTTTAATTTGGATGCCATGTGTTTCTGGGAAATATAAACATTCCTAACAGAAACATGACTGGCATCACTATTTTTTCATCTCTATAATGTAACATTCTAGAATAATTTAACTCCATGGGTTGAAATAACAGTGATTTGGCACTTTGCAAACTTCACTTTTTATGCAGAACATGTACCTACAAAGTCCACAGCATTAGCAGAGGGTCTTTCTTGCTTCAGCTTTTCTTGTTGGCTACAATTCCATTCAACAATATGTAAGCAGTGCTTCAGAGTGTTCTGGGGAATAGAGAATCGGATTACCATTTCCTACCTAATAATAGAAATTTCCAAGTTTCATAAACTTTTCTTATCTGAAAAGATATGCCATCTTAAAGCAGAAAAAAAAGGCCTTAAATATCTCACATGAGATATTCACCCTTTCTTATATAGTGAGTAGAAATGAAGGCTGAGAGATGTACATATCAGAATTGGAAAGAAATTATATCAAATACGGATAACATTATTTTCAAAGACAGCAAAGAAAATATTGCAATACTGGAAATATTTCATAAAGGCCATTTTTCACAGATCATGTGTGTATAGGTGAAGTAAAGGCTTGTTTCTTGATAACTGTGCTGAGATTTTCTCCCATCCTTCACAATAGTATGCCTTACAAAAGAACAAGAGTTGTTTTTGTCTTGGAGGCACCGACATTTCCCCAGTGCTGTCTGCTGTCCCCTTTGCTCTGCTCCCCGGGGAATCTGATGTGTGTTATTGTCGTTTGCCCCAGAGATGCTTTAGTTCTGTTTTGAGACTCTATGCAAATAAATAATTCCCATAGAAACAGGGCTATGAATAGACTGAGGAGTGCTTCATATTTAATATTATTAAGACATGTAAGCCCACAAATTAAATATGGTATTTTCAATTGTCTCACTAAAGTAAAAGGATTGCACTAATTTGTTTCATCCGGTGTTTGTAATTCTTAAGAAAGTTTTAGATCTCTGCTTCATTTTAGTGAAATACTTATATAATGGGCAAATTTCTCTTCAAATTGACACTTTTAAGCACAGGGATTGGATAATTGAAAAGAATGAGACTTAAGTCTGTACACATACTTCATCTGTATTATATCAGAGGAATTTTATTGAAGAAGAAAAAAACTAAATATAAACTATGCTGGGGAATAGTTATCAAAACTAACTGCTATAATAGAGAAGTATTTTCTTATTTTATATATATCATATTGGCTTGCTCTGGTAGTAATAAACATTAAGTGTGAAAAGCTGTGAAATGTTTTGACTGTTATGCCTAGCATCTATGGCCTAAAAGACAAATTTTCTTGTTATTTTTCGATGTAGAGCAAGTGGCCCATTATCAAAGAATGGTTCCTTAGTATAATATCAAGTTAGAATAGAAGCTCACATTTTTCATTGACTGTGGCTATGCTGCCCATGGTCGTTAAGCTACTTCTGCTAATTTACCAAAGCCTGGGAATCTCAGAGAGAAATACAACAGGGTTCATAGTAAATCATTAAAAATATCTCACATGAAGCAGTACAGTACAGACTGCCTAAAAGGATTCTTTCCTGCTGTGCTACTTCAAGTTCAGAAGTTGAAAGTATTAGAGTGAATATAAAACAATATATATTTATACATATATTACTCCATTAGCATATATACTATCTCTGTGTCTTTGATACCTTTTAATCTACAAAAAAATAATGCTAAAGTTTCTTTTGATATATTTCTAACATTTTGTAATTTTGTATTAGTTTTTCATGACATGCATTCATTTTCCAAGTCTTCAGCCTATATTTTAAGTTCATATATCTCATTATCTGTGGTACATGCTAATGGAGGCTGTTACCTATGAATCTCATACTTTTTGGTAGGTATGTGAATAGTTTATAAGTTGTCTCATTTGTATCACAATGTAAAATACTTGTAACTGATGCTAATATTTATGTTGAAAAACATAATGTATTTTTCTGATATTTAAATCCTCGTCCTGCATGAAGCAAACTATTTGTTTTGGGAATATAATGAAGAGACTGTAAAAGATAAGAAAGTACGATGAACAAGAAGCTGCAGTGATTATGTAATTTCAGTCACTTCAGACTTTGGACTGCAGCGGTTACTTTTTGTCCACGTGACCAAAATACATGCTAGGAAAAAGTACCTGAGGAAGGAAGGAAATATTTTATCTCACAATTTCAGTGTCAGTTTATCCTGGGGGAGGATATTACAGAAAATTAACAGTTCATTTCATGGCAGTACAGGAAGCGAAAAAGGCGAGGTTGTGTTCAACGTGCTCCCTCTTTCCTCCCTTTTTATGCAGTTCAGAACCCCGGCCCATGGGATGATGCCATCTTTATTCAGGGAAGATCATCAAGAGTTGACAGAAGTTTCTGTATATGCAATCATTCTGAAGGTTATTTTTTTTTTAACTTTAAAAAAAACTTACTGAGAATTTCATACATGCACATAAGGTGTTTTGATCAAATCGATGCCCACTCCCTCCCCTCCAACTCCTCCCATATCTCTCCATCACTTTTTCCTGACCAACTTCATGTATGCTTTCTTTTTTTTTATGGGGTCTTTTGCTACTCTAACATTCCCTCCTCTGAAGAGGTAACCGTAAAATCTTTTAGGGATTAGATAAGAGCTCCCAAATACTTTTAGCATCTTTGGCCTTTGGAACAGAGTATGTTGCCAAGAGGCCCACAGACATTTGATTTTTAGCCAAGAAACTGGCTAATTTTCTTTGGGGTCTTTTTACCCTAACTGCCTAGCCAATTCCTATCTCCTTTTCTTATCACCATCTTCTGAAGAGGTTACCCAAATTGCCAATAGGGAATTGTGATGCAGACCACTGTGGCTTTTTCCATTCTGAACAGGGATGCAGGGTGAGGCAATTGGGGTACCCCCCTGAAGGTTATTTTTTATAAACCTGTATATGTGCCAACTTATGCCCTTTCTATCATCTATCTATCTATCTATCTATCTATCTATCTATCTATCATCTATCATCTATCATCATCATCTATCTATCACCTATCATCTATCTATTATCTATCTTTCTCTCTATCATCTATCTACCTTTCTATCATTTATCTATCTTCTCATCTTTGTATCATGTATATTTGAACTTGGATAAGAATTCATAGCCTTACAGCCTGCTCTTTCCTAATTAATATATTTCTTTCCCTAGATTCAGGGAAAACAAAAAGGTAGTTTTATCAATACAAATACAGTATATGAGACAGTGTCATATTTAAAATATAATGTCTAAGTAAATAAGTAAAGGAAACTGTAATAATTCTGTTAGCTTAATTTGAATAGTCACAAAGCAAAACTTATCAAACACTAAGATATTGATATACATATCCTTTACCTTGAGAATTGTTACAGTTTAATTGGCCAAAGTCCTTTCAGTAATACTTGAGTTGCTTGGAAAGAAACAATAAGTCACTACCACAATTCAGAGCATGTCTTGTTCAGAATGTTACTTGAATTTACCTCAGCTAAATTTGTATAGTGGCAGATACCACTTTATACTTAAGGTATAGCTTTCTATATGTTCATTAAGATTATGATTTTTGAATTGATATGTAGAAAGTTTTATTTCATGTGAAGTATTATTATATAGGCTTCAGTTAGTTTCTGAATGTATTCATTGTTATCTTAAATTGTCATTTGAATTATTACTTTATAATTATTTTAAATTGTTAAATAGGGTCTATCAAATTATTTATCAACTTAAAGCATGTTATTACTACTATCATGATACTATTTAATTTTAGATAATTGTTCTGATTATAGAAATGTTAACTATGTTGTAAGTTTATGGTCCTATAAAATTAACATATAAAATTAACCATTAAAATTCTACAACTCCTATCTGATATAATGCAAATTTACTTTTTCTTCAAAGGAAAACATTTTAGCATGATATAATTATCTAGTGTAGTTAAAAATTCACTAACTCTTCCCCTCCAACATCATTAAAGTCTTTGAATGATGTTTGCTTTTTTCTTGATTCCTCAATACCTAAATACTATAATGTAAAATTAGCAGTACTTAAATATCATAATGCAAAAGTGTATACATCTTTTGTTACGTGATAATTGTTGAGATAAGGAAGACAACAAAAATAATTACACAGGAAGAAATGCCAAAAGCATTTTGGCCCTCATTTCCTTAGCTGTCACATGGCATTGATAACAATCTACTCTCTGTACCCATCCAACATTCCCTGTGCCCTCATCAGACAACTCATCTGATCTTTGCTCTTCTCTGGTTCAGTAACTGAGATCTTCATTCTGGAAAGTTCTGAACTATTTGCAGTTGCACTTTTTGTTAATTATACTCACAGGATGTTGTCCTACTAAGAAACACCCCAGGGGTCTCCTGTGCTCCAGATATACTTTTTCCCCTGAATTGTGGCGGAATAGCCTGATTTCCTCTTACTCTTAGATATCTTTCATCTCATACAGCACAGTCCTCTCTCTTCTTAAGGTCCATCATTTCAAAGTCATGAAGAGTCCAATTGGGTTGGAAGCAGTCTGAACTTCCACACAATGAATCAATGTCATATATCTTGAGAGAACATTTCTATCTTTAGAATCAAAACCTCGACATCAATCAGAGCAACACAAATTCATGGAAAAAGGGAGGAAAGACTTCACTAGTGAATTTGAGTTAGGTCAATAGAGTCATTTCCCATTTCCTCTTCTTGATACCTGGACCTGTGCCTCCTGAATAAGAGGAAAAGCAGAACTCATAGTTGATGCTGATTGAGAGCAAACAGAAGTTTGGGAATCTTGTTCCAACCCTATGAGCTATTGTCACTTGACTGACACTGTCAGTAAATTTTCCAAAGCCTATTCCACAGTTTCTTCAAACAAGCCTCACTGTCCCTTCAAGCAGCAGGGGAATTCACTAAGCTGAGCTCACCAATGCTATTCTTTGACTGGGAAGTGAGTACCTGGTTCAGAGGCAATGCTATGCACACTTGCATGATGATGAACAAAACATTCTGGAAATCTGTGTTTTGGCAGAAGCCTTGCTTAAAGGGAAGGCAAGTGTATATCAAAAGATTCCTTTTACATGTAATTGAAGTTTATTACTGCTTTGAAAAACTATACCATACAGAAGTACTGAAAAAATGAAAACACAAAATTTAAAATGCAGATATTTCTGTAAGATGTCCATATTCAACTTCACAAAAAGTTTCTTTTAAAATAACAACAAAATGCTATCTCTTCCATGATGGAAGTAGGTAGCTGATATAATACACCTTTCACCATTTAATTGATTTATAATATGGCACAAAGAAAATGGTGCCATATATAAAGAACTCCAAGACAGATCGCTGCTGAGTGACTGGGCATTCAACAATACCTCAGGTTGACCAGGTTGGTTCTGCTCTGGCACACATGCAGAACCTCTATCCTTGCTACCATGTCCACTTTGCTCATAACACTATTGGGTAATGGCAGGAGGGCTGAGGAAAGAGACTAAATGGTATCCACAAGGTATTCTGTCCGCTTGCTTTTTCAAGTACCTGCTGTAAACCACTTATGATCATTCATCTAGGAAACAAATATATTCACATTTTTAGCATATTTTCCTTTTGAACTTTCCCTGTTCCCACCTTCTATTACCCCTTCTGGGTCTGACTATTCACCCAAATCATTTTACCCCAGCCAATGAATTGTATGCTCATCTGACAATTTCTCCCCGCCAAGCACAGTGCTTAGCCAGGTGTACTGATTAAAGTGCCGCCTGCTAGGAAGATTTCCATCACTACTGTCATTCAGGGGCTGTAGTGCTGTATCTGTCCATTTTCAGTGCTGATCACATATTAAGCAGAACTATGAGTAAACCAGACATGGCTTCAGGTCTTCTCACCCTCTGAAAACTCGTAACAGGGACTATTTCCTTGGGGAATTATGTTCAGACGAGGCTAGAGAAATCAAATTAACATCCATTGACACCATGGAATTTAGGCCACTTCTAAACATTTATTTTTGCCTTCAATGCCCACTTAGGACACTTTATAGATGTACCACTTCTAGTGGATGACATAGTCCATCTGGGTACCTCCGATCTGTGATTTGGTGGGCTGGATATCATTAATCCACAGTGGGCAATTCAGGTTGCATGATAACTCAGTGGGCCATTGTTTAGTATTTATTCTCTACTAAGGACCTAGCAGGACAAGACTTGTTTTGCAAAGGGGAGTACTTTTCTGTGGATGAAAGCACAGCTTTGCTCCAAACTCTTAAGGGCTTTGGCTGAAGTTCATCTGTAGTGTCCCACCAAAGTCACAAATGGCATTCCTATCTGACAATAACACTTCAAACACCATTAAATGTGTTGTATCAAATGGGAAGCCACGTGGCAGAGCAGCTTGCATCACACCCTGTACCTGTCACAGAGCCTTCTGTGGTTCCTAGCCCTTCAAAAGTAGCAAATTCTTCAGGAAGTAAGAAATGGGCAGACAAACACAGCTGAATGAGGAATCTGGAATCCTAAGAGGTTTAAAGGAAATTAAGCTCCTTTTCTTGTCATAGGAAGGATCAGATGCAACAACTTATCATTTACCTTAAAAGGGATATCTTGACAAGTTCTATGCCACAAGACCCTAGAGTTTTTCAGTGAGATGAAAAGCCCTTGATTTTTATCCTATATATTTGCCACCTTCTGAAATAAAAATGTCATGTAAGGAAATCTAGAGTAGGAGTACTTGCTGACTGAGTAGTGCAATCTAAATAATGTCAGCAGTGTGATATACCAGTATGATATCTTGTGTTGGAAACAAGTGGTCAAGAACTCTGGAAGTCAGCATGTGACAGTGGGCCAAGAGTTGATATGCCTGGAGGTAAGACATTAAAAGTGTGCTGATGGCCCTGTGGCTAAAAGCATATCTTTTTTGGTGGTCTTTACTAATACATAATAAAAATCAATTTTCCAGATCAATATTTGTATATCATGTAGCAGAGGTTGAGATAATTTCTGACACAATGAAACCACATTTGATGAGCCACATATAATTGGAGTCAGGACCAGATTAATCATTCTATAATATTCATCTGCTTTCTGCACAACCCAAATAGGCAACTTCACCCAATTAGTATTTTTCAACTCCTTCACTTTTCTGGGCTCTTTAATCTATTTTTAAAAGATGTATTATTTGAAATTGCACAAGAGATCCAAATGGCTTCTTCTTGACCTTTTTTATTTGTAATAGCCTTCTTTCCATAGATCGGGAAACCAGCATTGGGATTCTATCAGATCCTGAGCTAATCGATTCTATTTGTGCATTCTGGTACTGAGGAAATGACTGCAGAAATGATTAGGCACCCACTGTGCCCAGTGTGAGATGCACTTGAGACAAAACTACATTAATTATCTCATTTTCTTTGATTGGGGTCTCATGTCATTCTGCATCTCTCAGAATTAGTGTCAGTTCAGAGCCAGAGTTCAGCTCTCCATGAAGGTAAACCTTTTCCTTTTCCCCAATGCATAGTCACTGCAGAAAAAGGCAATAGGTCTTACTGCCTTGAGAAATACTTGGAGAAGCATTACTAGTATGAACTTCTGAGTAGCGTTCTAATCTTCTAGAATGCTTAGCCTGAACTTCATTCAAGGGATTATGGGTTGAAGAATTTGTCAAGATATTATATGGGGGGCTCAATAAAGACCTTCATAAAGGGTAGATTCATCTTGGAATTCTGTACCAGAATACAAAAGACTAGACAAATTATACTGATGAAAACTTCTTATCAGTGACTCTGGATGCAAAAAAGTTGATTGACAAGATATTGGCAACTGATAATGGGTTCTTGCTACCAGATACTGTAGATGGAAGACCACCTCATGGTGGAAGAGGAAAGAGAGTGAGGGAATAAACTCACTCAGATACTAAGAAACTGCTCTCTATATAGAAATATATTTCATCATAACCTATTCTTACAGAAATGTACTAGTTCATTAATGATAATAGAGCCTTCACAGTCTCAAAGCCAATTGATCTACAATATTCCATAGATTTTTTATCTATTTTCCTTCTAGAAGCATCATGACCAATGAGTCAATGCTAGAGTTCTAGAGATGTCACACTATTCTGAAGGCTGCTTTGACTCTGCTATTAATCCTTGTAATTACACACACACACACACACACACACACACACACACGCACATTGCTTTTGTTGGTTGAGTGTCACCATTGAACTCTTAGTACTGTGGGATGCATTTATTTCCATTACACATTGGTTTCCCAAATCAGAGTTCTCACTCTGAGGCAGAGTTTGCAACACAACAATCAGGGTTGTCATGGGATATAAAATTTCCCCTTACAACCTCCAACCATTTTAGAAAACTCACTCCTAAAATTCTCTTTCTTTAGAACTACTCTAAGAACTAAAATAGACATCAGTTTGAAGCCAATTTTGGTTTGGAGTTGGAGAAGAGATGGAAGGACAGAGGGTGGAAGAGAGAGAAAGAGAGAAATAAGGAGGAAGAAGAGGAAAAGGTGACAGAGGAGGGGGAACAAGAGGGAGACGAGGAGGAGAAGCATCTCATGGCCCAGTCAATTTCACATACTCACCAGTGAGACTTCCATGTACGTGCATACAGGGGAGTAAGTCCGTGAGCAGCATTCCTCCATGGCCTGTGCTCGAGCTCCTGCCTCCAGGTTCTTGCCCTTAGTTCCTACCTTGAACTCCCTGATGAATTGTGACCCAGGAGACATAAGCCAAATAAACCCTTTCCTCTCCAAGTTGGTATTGGTTAGAGTGTTTTGTCACAGCAGCGGAGAAACAAACTAGGACAGGAGGACTCTTACTGAAAATTGTAAATTAAAATAACATAAAAAAATCAGACTGTAAGTCAACCAGCAATGAGTGCCTTAAGCCTGAATTGGACTATTTGATGGAATATTGTTCTACCATTTGTTTTTCTTTCTCATTTGATGGTTAAAACAACAAAAAAAAGCAAATATACCCCTTACCTTGACAAATATAATTATATATCGGGGAGTCCAAATTCCAACTGAGAGCTCTCCTGTACCTCAGGCATGAGACCAAGCCTGTTTTTCTCAACTTTGGCTCCTTTCCATTTTATGAGAACCCTTCTCTACAGATAACACTGACAAGTAAAGAAAGGATTGATCTGTTGCTAGTGGGCATACTGATATTTAATCACTTGAGTGTCTAAGTATGGTTATTAATGTTAAAATATTTGTACTCCAGTCCCATTGTGCTCTTGCTCTACTATCTGAAATGGGATGAGTGCCTTTATAGAAAGGCCCCAGAGTACTTTCTATCCCTTCTGTCATGTGAGGTCTCAGGAAGAGGATTCCTTCCTTCCTCAATTGCTTTCCACTTGAATTACTGCGGCAGTGTCTCTTGCTTAACCTGGAGATTGCCAATTACAGATAATCTAGCTAGTCAACATGTCTCAGAGAATTCTGTCTTTGCCTCCTAAATGCTGGGAATACAGGTGGCTTTTAAGTGGATTCTGGGGATTGAATCCTGGTCGTCATGCTTATGTGGCAAGTGCTTTATCCACTGAGCCATCTCCCAGCCCTCAATATTAATACTTTTTAAGTCAACTTTTCTCAAAGCTCAAACTTTAACAGGTATGTCTAGAGAACTTCCTAAAATTTGCAGATTACTAGGCTAATTCTAAACTTATTGAAACTATTTGCAGAAGGAAAAGTGGGAATTGTAATTAGATATTTTAGGTGATTATTTTTAATGTACAAAATGTATAAGAAGCTTTATTGTGAGTGAGCCTTTTAGATTTTATATATATAATGTCAATGCACATTTTGCTTATCTAATTTGACTATTTTAAATATTATTTTTATTATTTGAAAATGTCATACATTTACCCATTCACTGTATTTTAATCATATCTATTCATCATTATTTCCCTTCAAATCCCTCCAGTGAACCCCGCCTACACCCTCTCTACTTCTTATCCTATTTTTTATTGTTAGTAATTGTCTTCTGATTCCAATTACTGCTTCCTAGATGCAAGTGGGCATGGTGCTATCCACTGAGACATGGGCAACCATGCAGTGGCCATATTTCCAAAGGATATTAGCTCTCTCTCTCTCTCTCCTAGGAATCATCAACTACCAATAGCTCCTCCACTAGCCTTGGGGGCCTTGGAGACTCCTCCCCATACACACTGCAATTTTGACTGACTTGATTTTGTACATGTGATATGCAGGTTAACCATAACTATTGTGAGTTGATATGTGTAATAGTTGTGTCAGGTCCAGAAGTCAGCATTTTATAGCTCTCCTCTATGTCTTCTTGTTTTCATATTCTTTCCATCTCCTCTTCTGTGAAGTTCCCAAAGCCTTGGGTAGTAGAAGGTTGTTATAGATGACTCATCCACAGCTGAGCACCCACAGTTATCCTCACTTAACAGTTTGATCAGTCATGAGTCTGTGTTAACTGCCTGCTTCAAAAAGAAGATTCACTGATCAAAGTTGAGAGCAACACAAACTTGCACATATAAACATAAATATTTAGAAGGCAGTTTGACAGCATGACCATTTAGGAAATCTAAATAGCAGTAGGTGGTCTCCTGGTGTCTATGATATGACCACTAATGGCCTTTTGGTCAAGTTCACAGTGCCAATCATCAAATCCCTCCCATGCAGCAGACCTCACATCCAGTCACAATATGGTTGGTTACCCCATAACCATCATGCCCCTACCGTACCAATGGGCACATTTGCTAGGCAGGTTACTATTGCAGTTTTGCTGGCTAATACCACTGAGGTCTTTTATCAGTCAGCAGCCTGCACAACACCTTCAATGCACTATGTAACCTAGGCAACAAGAAGCAAGTGTCCTGGTCAGTTTGAGGTTGATTTCTTTATGTCCTGCATTAAAAAGGAGTTTTGTGGGGCTGGAAAGATGGCTCAGCGGTTAAGAGCACTGACTGCTCTTGCAGAGGACCCGGGTTCGATTCCTAGCACCCATATGGCAGCTATGAACCATCCTTAACTCCAGTTCCAGGGGAATCCAAAGGCCTCTTCTGACCTCCGCAGCATTGCACGACATGGGTGCACTCACATACATGCAGGCACTACACTCATACACATAATAAAAATAATAAATAAAATATTTTTAAAAAAAGAAGTTTTGTATACAGCAATAGAGACTTACCATCTAGACATGGTGGACAACTATTTGAGCTTCCTTCTCTATGACTGTGATAAAAACAGTGACAAAATTAACTTGAGGAGGAAAGTATTTATTTCAACTTAAAAGTTATCGTTCATATAACTAGTGTGCTCCTGAGTTCCCTGTCTTCTTCAGGTTGATAGTGGTAAAATGTTCTCAGTTCCTCAAGGTCAGTATGTGTCTTTTGCCACATATGACCCTCTGACTTCAACTGACTTCTTCAAAGCCACAGAAAAATCTATCTTTTGAGGTCTCTTTTTTTGAGACCCATTGGGATTTTTGTATAAGTGACTTCAAAAATTCTATCCATGATGGTCAACTTCATTACCAACTTGACTGGATTTAGAATCACCATGGAAACACAGCTCTGGGTGTGACTATGAGGGTATTCCCAGAGAGGTTTTACAGAGTGGGGAAGACCTATCTGAATGTGGGGTACGATCCCATGGGCTGAGGACCTGGCTGAATAAAAAGGAGAAAGGGAGCTGAGCACCAGCCTTCATCTCTCTCTGCTTCCCAAACGTGGGTGTGATGTGACCAGCTGCCTCACGCTCTTGCCACAATGACTTTCCCCTGCAATGGACTGTGGCCCCTCTTAAACCATGAGCCACAATAAATCTTTCTTTTCATAAAGAAAAAAAAAGTTTTAGTTCATCAGTGAGGGTAGCCTAGGCAGGAACTTAAAAGTAGAATCTGGAGGGGAACTGAAGCAAAAAACATGAAGAAATCCTGTTTTCTGGCTTGCCTCCCCAAACTTACTCATCTGTCATTTTTATACAGGCTAGGCCCACATGCCCAGGACAGGCACCACCTACTTCAGGCTGGGCTCTCCTACATTAATTAGTAGTTAAGAAAATGCCTCACAGTCCTGGCCACAGGGAAATCCCATGAAGAAATTCCTGAACTGAAGTTCCCTGTTCCAAGGCTTATCTAGTTTGTATCAAGCTGACAAGCTAGGCAGCATAGTTGATTTCTTTTCAAATTGACACAAAAACACATCACAATAAATTTTATCTTTACTTGTCCTAAGATCTCATTTATTAGCACAATATGAAACATGCTTAAAGTTAAAAAGGCCCACAGTCTTTAAAAGTTCTCCTCATTTAAATGTTAAGTATGGTGGGTGCCTTTAATCCTAATCCTCAAGAGGCAGAGGCAGGTGGATCTCTGTGAGATCAAGGCTACTCTGGCCTATTTTGTGACTTCTAGGTAGGCTGGATCTAGCAAGACCCTGTCAAAAGAAAAACAACAATAAAAGTTTCATTATTTAAACATCAAATGTCTCTTTAAAAATTCAAGTCTCTTAACTATGGACTCATATGAAATTGAACATAAGATATGCTTTCTAATTTCAACAGAGAAGAACCAGGCCAGATCATAATGAGTTAAAGTAAAACCAAATCCCAACAGAGTAAAAAAGCTCACTATCTAACATCAGGGCCTCAGCTTTTCTCCATGAGCTCTTCAATACTATAGCTTTTGTGCCTCTTAAATCAATATCATGTAGGATATTCTTACAAATTACCAACTTCAGGGCTGGAGAGATGGCTCAGCAGTTAAGAGCACTGACTGCTCTTGCACAGGACTCGGGTTTGATTCCCAGCACCCACATGGTGACTACAAACCTTCCTTAATTCTAGTTCCAGGGGAATCCGAATTCCTCTTCTGACCTCCTCGGCATTGCACAACACGGGTGCACTCACATATATGCAGGCAATAAATACACTCATACACATAAAATAAAACTAATAAATAAAATATAAAAAAACAAAAATCATACAAATTACCAACTTCAACTACTGTGTTGAAATGCAGCCTTGGTACTTTCTGACCCACAGCTCTGTGCCTAGTGGAAATTCTTTCTGGAAGATTTGAACTCAATGATGCTGTTTTCTTATTTCATGGTTGATTTTTCAGCCTCACCTAACCAACATCAGTTGTCCCAGTAAAAACAAAGGTTTCACTTTTAGTGGTGGGAGTGTCTTATCAGCAGATTCTTCAACCTCAATTCACCGGAAACCATAGATTCCCCATTCAAAATATCATGTGAACAGCCCTGCTAGACACTTTGCTTTGCTCTGAAACTTCATAAGCCATGTATCAATAGTCTACGTTTCTCTCAGCATTATTTTCCACGCTCCACAACACTGTCCATTATGCTCTGAGCACTCAATGTCTTTTCTAGCCCAAAGTTTTAAATGCTTTTACATTAAAAAACAAAATGAACCAATTTTTTTTTAATTGCAATAACCAAAACACTGCCATTTCCATAGCTCACTCTGGTATCAATTTCTATTTTTACCTGCTTTCCTATTGCGGTGATAAATACCATACTCAAAACAACTCGAAAAAGAAAGAGTCTTATTCATCTCTTACAATCTCCCATTAACAGTCCATCACAGAGAGAGGTCAGAGCAGGAACTCAAAGTAGAAAGTTAGAAGCAGACATTGAAGTAGAGACCATGGAGAAATCCTGCTTCCTGCCTTGCTTCCCTTGGCTTTCTCAGCTAGCTTTCTTATACATCCCAGGCTCACCTGCCCAGGAATACCACCACCAAAGAAGACTAAGATTATTGAGAAAAGGCCTCACAATCATGACCTCAGGCAGCCAAGAGCAATGGAAGAGCTTTTGTTGTTTTGCATGACTGTGGGCCTATCTGACCAATAACTTGTAAATAAGTTTTCAATACCTGACAATGAATTTTCATTTAATGAGTCACATATTCTGGGAGAATGTTATACAGAGTGTAATCACCAGTCTGAAAGACAAACACTGCATGTTCACATTATCTGTCATATGTGCATCTTAGCTACAAATTTTCTGTTTTGTATGTTTAACCTGGGATTCATGTGGAGGGAAGTCATTGGTGACACTGTACATATAACCAAATACATATGGCTGGAGAGGTCATGAATCCCAGAGAAAACCCTATATCTCTCACATGACAAATGAAATTTTTTAGTCTATGCTACTGTATCCTAAGTATGGATCCTGATATTTACAGACAATTATACTGTATACCACCACTCATCAAAGAAGCATTTTTTCAACAGATGGAGGCTATAATAGAGTTCCACAACTGGTCACATGCAGACACTACATGTCTAGGAGATACCCAGCCCTATGTGATAACATCTACAGAAGAGGGGGCAGAATGATTGTAAGAGACAGGGTTGGTACATGAACAAAAGGAAACAGAGGCTTTTCAGGCCTTTGGGAACTTAATCATGAATTTGCAACACTGGTGACAGCATGTGCCAAAGATTCATGCTGACTCAACCAGACAAAAAAACCCATAACAGAATAGGGCAAATGTTAGCAGGCCTCCAATGTTAGCCAAGGAACTATTGAAAAATTAGTACTGTGGGGTAAGAGAGAGTAGATCTTTTTTTTTTTTCCTTTTGAGAGTAGATCTTCTTTAATTGAGAGACTCTACATAGACTGACTAGACTTCATTGGATGAACTTGCAGCAAGGGACATCTGGATACAAATGACTGACCAGATAGCACTTAACATATATGCCAGACTACCTGAAATCTAGTGGGGGAACTATGGCGGGGGTAGATCTAAATCTGGTCAGGCACAGAGAACATTCATCTGGGAGATGCCCAGTACTAGGTGACACATCCGCAATTGACTCTTTACAAATAAAGGTCATGGAACACAGTGGAATAAGAGGTATAGAGAGAGCTAATGCACCCCTCAGCTCTCACCAGTGAGGCTTCCTTGTATATCAGAGGATGATACACACAGAAGGCCACTACTGGCCAAATTTTGGAGAATAAGAGACTGTAGAGTATAGAATGGGTTTCCTATATGGAACCTCACCCACCCACAGCTCAGGGACCATTGTGGAAGAAGAGGCAGAAAGATTGTAAGAGTCAGGACTGTTTTGTGAACACAGGGAGGTGGAGTTTTCCAGGCCACTGGAGGTTTGCTCATGTGAGCCTGTGGTAACGGTGGCATTGAGCTTGGAACCCACATCAGTTCAATTAAACAAGGGTCCAAAGGGGAGGTGAGAAATAGATGGCAGGCCAGCATTAGATTGAGAACTATTTGAGACTGATTGCTGGGTGAGGGATAGTATGACTTATATATGACCACTGGATGGGCTGACTAGACTCCAGTGGATACATTTACACTGAAGGAGATTTGGGTACAAACACCTGAATGAATAGGACTCGGCATGTATGGCAGAGTGCATAGGGTTTGGTGGGGGGATGGAGGGAGGCATGGATTGGCGAGGATGTCTGGATTTAAGTGTGAAATGGTGTATGAAATTATGAAATTTTAAAAGCTCAATAAACATTTTTTTAAAAAAAGAAAAAAAACCCAAAAAACAACAAAAACAAACTAAACCAAACCAAAACAAAAAACCACAGGTGCCTCATTACCTTTTCTGTATCTCAATCTGTAGCATCCTAAATCAAAGTTAATGATTAGCATTAATTTTAAAGATAAAATATAATGGCAGTATATTCTCCAACTAGACAAGAATCTCAATTTTCAAAACATTTGTACAGAGGCTTTGGTAGATACAGAGAAGAGAATAGAGGATTTAGAAAACTTGCTTATGCAGGGAGTAACAGCTTTATTTTGGCCAATTATATTTCTCATTCTTTATTGTTTGAAATTTGGAGTAGCATAGAATAAAGAAATGTGGTCACAGTAAAAAGGAGACCCCTTAGAAAAGTCAAAAACGTTTAACATAAGGCAAATATTTCTCTTTTTTGAATTACGAAACAAAAAATATGCTTGAGTTTAAATCTGTGACTGTAAGCAAGTGAGGTGACATGACAGATGGATCTGACATTACTTGTATTGTAAGCCATCTTGCATGTCAGAATGCCTGGGGTGATTGCATAAAAGCTGAAGAGGACTTGGGCCCAGACAAGAAAATAACATGTGTCTTTAGCATTTACAGTTAGTGAGAAGCAGGTGCAAGGTCTACCTTCTTCTCCACTTGGGAAATAAGACTGAGAGCCCTTTATAACTGAGATGAGTATAAGGAGGAAGTCTCTTTTGCAAACACTGAACATAACTGGGTATTATGGTTTTTTAAAGGTCAAACTAATATTGACCATGGAGATTAAGAAATCAACATTGTTGGACATAGGAATAAAGGAAAATTATTTGCCATTGCAGACAGTGAAACATTGAACCAAAACATCCATATAATACAGAACAAAGGTTAGAGAATATTTAAAAGAAAAAATGATCATACAATACTAAGGGAAGAATGCCTTAGAAACTGCATTTTCTTACATGTGAATCACTTTTATTGAGTAAAGGCAGTTATTTGTAAAGTGATGCAACGTACATTATGTTGAATAATTCCATCATTTCATTGAACTTAAAAGAAATAGCACAATTATCTGTAAATATATGTTCCTAAAATAATACATGGTCACAGTAAGAAAGTTTCAAAATAAGAGGAAATGTTAGCAGAAAAAAACAAAAATAAATTTCACACTCAAAACAATGCACAGTGGCTGCATAATACTTTTCATATTAATCGGTTCCTTCATTTTAGAAATTTCATTATTACAAATTATACTGTAATATTTGCTGTTCAAGCATTAGTGTTTTTGAGTACTTACTGCATAGTACCAGTGATATCCTAGAAGGCAGCAACTCCATGTTATAGAAGAAGAACTTGAGGCTCAGAGTTTAGATTTTAATCTAACGTATCTGTTCCCTATGCATGTAAATTTGAAATAATTTACATTTATAGTAATCTATTGACGGTTAATATAAGGTAACTTCCTTTACAAGGAATTACTGACTTAAATGTGTGAAGAACTACAGTGTGCCTGCAGAAATATGCCCAATATTTCTCCAAAGTTGTCCTGCTGAATCGTTTTGTCACTAAGCTCATTATAATGAATGAAAGTGTACTTTCCTTGCTAATTGTGGAAATTGATTTTTTTAATTAAGAAAGAAAATAATCTTTCCAAATCTATTAGAAAATTGTTTATTTTATAGAATATATGTGTTTTTCTGGTTAATAATATGTTTAAGTGACATTTTTGAATTAGTAAGTGAGTAGTTAGCTATCAATCTATGTATGTGTCTAGACATACATCTTCCCAGAGATACATGGAATGCTGCATTCCTGTACTCCCATTGCACCTGGAGGAGAACTTGAAAAAACCTTCTGATCTCAGGAAATAGCAGCCAGGTCACTGCCAGGGTTGTGTGTAGCCACATGAGAAGAGGAAACCAGGGCTGCAGGCAAATCTCATAAAGACAACCTGGTACATCCATGTTTGTTGCTGCTCTTTTCACAATAGCTAAGAGATGGAAGAAACCTAAGTGTCCCTCAACTGACTAGTGAATAACGATAACATGGTACATTTACACAATGGAGTTCTACTTGGGGCTGGAAAAAAAAAAAGCTGAAATCATGAAATTTGCAGATAAATAAATGGAACTAGAAATTGTTATACTAAGTGAAATAACACAGACTCAGAAAAACAAATGACACATGTTATTCCTCATATGTGGATGGATCCTAGCACCAAATCTTTTTATGTGAGTATGTATCCTGATGTGACTGCAGAAATCAGGTTAATGGAAAGGAACCAGGGAAGTAAAGGGAAAGAAGAAACCTGAGAGAGGAGAACAGCAGTAGACAAGTGTTGAAAAGGGAGAAATCGATAAAATGGGTTATTTAAATGGGAGTGGGGAGAATGGGTTGTACAAAGAACTTTGGGGATAAAAGGAAAGGATCTCAAGAGAGGTCCATAGGAGACTGCTATTATCATTGGAGAAATGGGGAAAATGGGGGTACTTTAAATGAGTAAGTCATGGTAGAATGGTTAGACAGGGAGAGAGAGAGAGAGGAGAGAGAGATAAATCATGCCTAGCTAGTGTAAAAAGCTAGAAGGAATCATATTAGTTCAATAACCTAATAACAAATTACACATACGATATTTCTACATGAGTCCATGTGTTTAACTAAAGGTTACATAATGAGAAACAATGCCAGATAGGAGAAACCTTCCTTCAAGTTGTTGGTCAGGGTGGTCCAAGAGACTCCTAAAATTACAGAAGTTATTGCCACAGTCCTTGATTGCCTCCCGGAAATTGAAGGTTAGTCCCTGCTGCTGAAGGCAGAAGATACTTTGGATACAGGGTTTGGAGCAATCGAGCTGGATCTGTCCTGGAAGCCACTTCCCCTGAAGGATGGCTCTTACAGCTTTGGAGAGATCTATGCAAGATCCTAAAGGAGAACATCAATTGATGGTACAACACCAGCTTCAAGACCAAATAACCACATCGACTGCACAGCAAATGACATTGGTGCGGTAGTGGCACTTTGATCTTGGGGGCAATCAACAGCTACTTAATTGGACTAAAAGTAGCTGGGAGGAAAAGATACTGGGGAGGAAACTCATGTGTGGTACTGTAAACATAGCCAAATAGACATGAATGGAGAGGTCATAGATCTTAGAGAAAGCCTAGAGACTCTTATATCCCTAGACTGATGTAATTTCTTACTATGCACAAAAAATGTATCCTTATATTTACAGACAAATACTCCAGTCACCACTCATCAAAGAAGCTTCTTTTGCACCAGACAGAGACTGTTACAGAGTACCACAACTGGTCACATGCAGACATTTTCTGTGAATTTCCCAAATCTAAGTGGCACATCTACAATGCAACCTCTACACCTAAAGCTCACGGAACATAGAACAAGGGGCAAAGAAGACAATAATGAATATCTCAGTTCCCATTAATGACACTCCCTCATGGAACACAAAACGTCACAAACAGCCAAAGTGTAGAGACTAAGAGTCTGCAGAAAGCTGTTCCTTAGACAGGACTCCTGTATTAAACTATACTCACCCAGGGCTCAGGGACCACTGTGGAACAGGTGTCAGAAAGATTGTAAGAACCAGGGTGGAGGTACATGACCGTATGGAAATAAAGTCCTACAAGCTCCTGAGAGCCTTCTCATATGAACCTACAGCAATGGTGTCGGCATGCACAGGATCCATGCAAACTCAGACAAAACCCCAGTATAGGACTGGAGAAATGGACAGCTGACCCCAATTTAAGCTGAATGTTGGCAACTAATCACTGCTGGGTGAAGAAGAACTGATCTTCCCAAGGCAAGAGACTCTAGATAGGCTGACCAGACCTCAGTAGATGAACTTGCACTGAGGGACATCTGGGTACACTAACTTGGTACAACAGGCCTTAAGACAAATGACAGAATGTGTGAATTCCAGTGGGAGGGATTTGGAAAGCCTGGTGGTGGAGCACATGAAGCCAATGCGATTCACATTACCCAGGATCACATGCTTCAAGGGAATCCAGCCAACAAACATCCCATCCAGCTCTGCTATCTTCGTGCTTCCGTATATAAAAGAGGACCACAGTTGTCTCAACTCAGATTTTATTTATTTTTGCAGCAAATTCTGGAGTGATGGTGACCATGAGGCCTTGAAATCTTGACACATCCAAAACCCACTTCTGACCACTGTCACAAGAACAATAACCCGAAGAGAATAGGAGTCAGATCGTCACTCAGGAAAACCCTGTAGCTCCTGTACTCCTTAAAGTCCAACCACCCAACCACTGTTGAATTGTAGGAGGTTCTGAGGCTTATGAACATTCATCTACCTGATCTTAAGTTTGCAAAAGGAGATAGTGGTGACTAGAAAATACCTACAAGGGAACCAAGAGATGGCCAAAGCTACCTCCTCCTGCTGTGCTTGGTGGCATAATTTGCTCTTTAAAGATTAAAACTGTTCCTCGATGTTGAAAAGCATCTCTGTAGGCTTTTTTGTCTATTACTTTTTGAGTATTCGTATGTATATCATTTTTTGTCTTCTGGCTGGGTATGGCTCATGCCAACTCCGAAGAATGAATAATTAAGATTTCAGGATTATTTTTACAAGATTGTTGACTACTAGTTTGAAATCAGCTACTTTGGAGTTTGACATCTAGATAATGGAAAATCTGCAAAGTCTAAGCATCAGTGTTTCTGATCCCTAGCCCTGAATATATAATTTTTTGAAAAAATTGATTTTTTAAAGCTCCTTTAGCACATTGCATGTAATGCTTCATTTTTTCACAAACTCCATAACATACCATAATTATATCATTTTATGGGTATGAAAATTAAAAATGACAAATAAAACACAAAAATGTCACAGGCACAGATGACTGAACTGGGTATCAAACTCAGGTGGCATGTGTTTTTAGCCTTCAATCGTTGGGATGTGTGCCATGTCTTGTTTTGTGTTTTCTCAGAATAAAGCCCCACCTGGCTGAACTCTTACAATTATCTTCCCTGTCCCTATTGAGATGTAGCAAGAATGCCAAATCTCTAAAGATCTAGAGTCACTTCAGTGTTTTTCACTTAATTTTCCTTTAAAGATTCCTTGACATGTATCTCTTCCCTATATTCACTAAGTTACTAAATTGAATGTTCTCTAAATAACAGTCCATCTAACTTTCTTTCATAAAAAGAAAGATTTTAGCAGAAATTTAAGGTTTTTACCATGTATTGAACCATATTCAATGTTTGTTATTTATGAATATTATGATTTCCAGTCATGGAAGGTATTGTTTTATTAGAGGAAGAGAAGTTATAGAATGTCTATATTGGCAATAACTTCAGAAATTATTAAAATAATTTTGAATATTGCAAACATATTGTTTTGATTTCTATTATTAAAACTGCTGTCTTCCACCATCAGAGTTTGTTTCAGAAATTACAAGTAAATGAAATGAAAAACTAAAACATCAGAGAAGGAAGATTAAAATAATAAATTGAGAGGAAAAAATTTACATAGCCTCATGCAAAAAAAGAAAATGCTTTCTCAGTTAGAAAGTAAATAATCAACTTCTTTTGAACATGCACAGGATTATCATTAAGATCATTTAGCTGATAACACTGTATCATACCCCTTGCTTGCACAGCTAACTAACCCATGTAACTTTTGGTGACTGCAAATAGGAAGACAACATGCACAGAAGTGGATACAGCACAGAGGCCTGCATTTGTGTTTGTAAGCCCTAAGAAGATAACTGGACAAACAAATTGCTTCTCCGAGTGTCAAATGTGTCAGAGTTCTCTTTATGAAATTAGATCACAAGAATTCATAGAGAGCATTGTTTAGAAATTCTTTGACCCTAAATTACTGTCCTGGTAGTTGGAAAGACAGATGATTCATTTCATGTATTAGGACACAACTGATAGTTCTTACAAGTAATTCAAGCATCTAATTTTGTTCACAATTAAAGATGACTTCTGGGATTGGAAATGCTAGGCTTATGATACTCTTGCATGTTGTGGAGTTGGAGGTCAATATTTATTCTATAAAATGTAACATTCAGACCTACCCCATGTGTAAAGGAGACGTCTATTAATTTCACTAGCCCTTTTAAACTGTAGTACTAATATCAAACCACACTGGACCTGGTCAATGCATTCTATGTGTAGAGGCTATTTTCATAGTTAGAATTAGGGTTTGAAATAGCCTTTGCTATTCTACTGAGCTATGGAAAACAAGCAGAAATAATCTAATCCATCTTGTCGTTGGTTTCTAACCTTTTACAATTCTGTAAGAACGTTATCCCTGCCAGAAAATGTTACATCCAATCATCCTCCTTCTGGAGTTTTTTCCACGGAAAGAAGACTGCTCTTGTGTTTGAGTCCTATCAATTCAGGTGCCATAACCCATAGAAATGAGTTTTCACTTTTAGAACTGAATCTGAAAAATAAAGGTATTTAATGAAATTATCCTCTGCTATCATATACAAAGTAAAGAGGTCTCATTTTGTTGTTAGAAATAGGTGTATTTATTATCAATACTTCCAAGGAGATTAATAAAGTATATATAAATAAACAGCAAGTTTATTAATAGTTAAGTTGCCTACATGTATGACTGGATACATAACTACATATATGATATATACATGTGTATATATATACTCTAATATATAATAGAAAGGATATTTTATTTAATTTCCAGTTATTTTAGCATATTGTAATAATGTATAACAAAGAAATCGCTTACATAGTTCTTTTCAGTTATTTCAAGAAAACCTTACTTTTCACAAATAACGCTTTTTGCCAGCCCTATGGCAATTCACTGGAGTCTAAATTCAGCTCTTCTATACTTCCAATCTTGTTGAATTCCATTTTGTCAGAACATTATTAACCCAATTATTAATACTCGTATTGATTGATGGCACTTTGCATTTCAATGGAACTGAAACTGATACTGTTTTCTTTCTGTAATTGCAAAATGCAAAAAATTCTAGCATGGTTACATCCAGTTTCCTACTTCAGATGATGAAGGAGCCTCATTTCAAAACAGAAATAATTATGTCTCTTCTGAGTAATGCCTGTCACAGTAGAATTGAATTTCTATTGTGTTTTCAGGTTGAGAAAGATATGCAACTACCATAATTCCTAGGTATAATGTAAAATTTTTGATAATATCAGGGAATTTTATGGTACATACTAAGATATTAATATACAATTTGATTATAAGTGATTTTTTTGAAATTGTCAATACACTTAGATAAACAGGAACTCTTTAATAAAAATATTTTTACTAATTCTTTGATAATTTCATGCAAAATATTTTTATCATATCCATCCCAACTCCTCCCTTTAACAATTCTCAGATCCACCCCTACTTGTAAACTGACCCAACTTCATGTTAATTTTTAATATTGCTATTATTTTTATTTTATTTTATTTATTTTATGTATATTTTTGTTAGGTTTTTGTGCTTTTCATACAATAGGTCTTAATCATAATTAGACCCCTTCCCCCAGGCATACCCTCCATACTCCCACACCAATTTCATGCATTCTGTCATATCTGTTAAGGCCTATGGGGTCAAGATTTTGTACCCATATGCCCCTCAGTACAAGTTCATCCACTGGAATCTGGTCAGTGTACCTAGAGTCACTCCCTTAAAGAAGACCAGCCCTCCCTCACCCAGCAACATCTTTACACCTCAATTAACCCCGTCTAAGTAATGTATCACAGATATGCCCAGATATTTGTCTCCAAGATGATTCTAAATTCTCCCATTAAAAATCAATTTAAATTATCACACAATAATACTATAAATACGTACATGTATATATATGTAGGGGGGAATGTTTCCATGTCCAGTTAATCCAGATCTTCCTAGAATTCATTTGCCTGATTCAGTTTCGGGGTTTTCTTTCTTATTTTACAAATAATTTCAGACTTGTGAATCCATTTTGCAAATGTGATAATATCAAGATGCATTTAAATCATTGTTACATTAGAACAATTGGGGTGTTCTTTCAGAATGAATTAACTCATTTTAAAAATTTCTTTTAACTTTTACTTAAAAATTTTAATTGACATATAAATTGATATTGATTGTATATAACGTAAGGTAAATATACACTGTTGTATATAAAAACTATATAGTCAAATTTGTGCATTGACATTCACATTACTACAGAGTTTCCATTTGTTGTGAAAACCTGAGTCTAGTCATAGAACAATCTTAAAAATGCAATATATTCTTGTTAACTATGCTAAGCTCTTACAACAAAAGACTTGACCTTACTATTGTGAACCTTCTTCCTCTTCCCTCTGTTCTCAGTCCCTCTACCAAATCCTAAATAACTGTATTTCTTAAAATTTCTGCTTCATTCACAGCTTCAATCTAATCCTGCTGCTGATTATTGAAATGTTTTCAATCAGTAAATATATGATCTTTACTCTGTCTCCTATGTATCCACCTTATATGTACTTGTTATCAAAATATGTCTACAACAAAGGAAGATGATATTGATATTGGCAGATAATATCAAAATGCATTTAAACAACTTACCAAGTATTGAGAATTTTAAGTGGATCAGAACATAATAGTGCATTTTAGCCAGTTCGCCATGACTTTCTTACAAAAATTAACCAATGATCACTGCTATTATAGAATTGCTGTACAGTATTTCCTCAGAATCCAGGGTAGATTCTACCCATAACCCTGCTGTAAACTCATCGCTGATATAAGATGTCAGCACTTATGTGTAATTGATCATACCTTTCTCTATTCTTCAACTTCATTTTGGGGGAATTCATCTGTGCCGAGAACATGGCATATTATATGATTAAATTGGGGTTGAATTTTAAAATCTTGACCAAGATCTTAAAACCTTGCCTATGCTCTGTCTCTTGTTCCACCACTGAAAATTCTGTAGAAACTACTGAGAGAGCCCAGCACCATTAAATTATGTGATTTATTTAAAGAAAATACTCCAAGCACATTTCAAGGCTAAAGTTTAGTAGAATGAGCATTATATACAGATTTTGAATGAGCATATTTTCCAATACATTATACTCACATAAAAGCTGCAAAAATCAGTACACTTTGCACAAATCCTTCACTTGCATTTCCCTGTTGTTAACAACAGGCATGCGCTGGATATCTTGACTTGTTAACTTTACACATTTGGACTGAGGGAGCTTCAGTTGGGGCATTCCCTCCATTGGAGTGACCTGTGGCTATGTCTGTGGGGGAATTTTCTTGATTGTTGGGTGATGTGGGAGGACGCAATCCACTGTGAGCTGTGCCACCCCTGGGCAGGTGGTCCTGTATTGAATAAAAAATCAGGGTGAGGATGGGCAGGGGGGCAAGCAGGTAAGCAGCATTCATCCATGATCTGTGCTTTAGCTCCTGCCTCCAGTTTCCTCTCTGGAGGTCCTGCATTGGTTTCTCTTGCTGATGGACTGTGACTGAAAGCCAAATAAACCCCTTCCTCCCCAAGTTGGCACTGGTCAGAGTGTTTTGTTACAGCAATTGAAAACAAACTAGAACAAGGCATTATTAGGTTATGTTTGGTATAGCTCATTATGTAATATTGATGCCTTATTATTTATAGTAACACAGACTCAAGTTTCTTTAGTTTTTACCTCATTTCCCTTTTCAGTTTCAGAAGCCCATCAAGTACACATTGTGTTTAACTATCATTAGTGCTATCACCTGAGAGTGTCTCAGATTTACATTGTTGTTGTTGTTGTTGTTGTTTTTGATTAGCCTATGACTTTTCCTGGGGAGAAATGAGTATATATCTATTTTTTTAATTTTTTCAAAAACTTTACTGAGAATTTCATACGTATACATAAGGAGTTTTGATCAAATCAATGCCCACTCCCTCCCCTCCAACACACCCCCCTCTGAAGAGGTAACCATAAACTCTTTTAAGGATTAGATACAAGCTCCCAAATACTTTTGACATTTTTGGCCTTTGGAACAGAGTATGTTGCTAACAGGCCCAAGGACATTTTGACTTTTAGCCAAGAAACTGGCTACTTTTCTTTGGGGTCTTTTTACCCTAACTGCCTATCCAATTCCTACCTCCTATTCTTATCACACAATCCTCTGAAGGGGTTACCCAAATTGCCAATAGGGAATAGAGATGCTGACCTCTCTGGCTTCATCCACGCTGAACAGGGATGCAGGGTGAGGCAATTGGAGCACCCCTTCAGTGGGTCTATCCCAAGTTGCATAACTGTTGTCTCTAAGGGGCGAAGAAAGTCCTTGAATCATCAATAGAAGATGTGAAGGAGAAGTAAAGGCAAAAGTAATTAGCATTACAAGTTCTAGACAGGGAACTAGAAAAAAACAAGAACAGGGCAATTTTCAAATGTTCATATGAGAGTCCATTGGAATTTCTTGACAAAGGCTTCCAAAAGAATCCTCTACTGGAGTCTTCCTAGACCAAAGAATCAATACCACCCAAGTCTTAGTGAACCACTGAGTTTATTGCGTTTACTTACAGAAGTATGAGTAATGGATTATTTACAGGAGCATGGGTGACACAAAGGCAGCTACATGACTCAAAAGCCCACTCAGGAAAGATGCATCCCGGAAGTTCCCTGCATGTCTTGCTGGCACCTCACTTATCAGTGGGATAGTCTCTCTCTCCCCAGTAATTGTGACTCTTTATATAACTTTGCAGATGGGCCCTATGAATCATGAAAGTTTCAAAATCTTTCTGAGGCTTATGAGTTTTCTATAATTTCTGAGCATTGTTTGTTTTGTTTACTTCCTGAGCATTAAGGAGCTGACCTCCACACAGAATGTTTCAATTTGGAGCAAATAGCTATATAACAATGACCTTTAAAAGAACATTTACTAGTTATTTTGCAGATTGACCCTCAATTTCTCACAGCCTGGGGGAAGACTACAATGACATACCACCATTCTTTTCACTCATCAACAGCATGTGTTGGGGTCAGGGCTTACCACTCTTACCACTAGTTGGACTGACACTGACATCTGTCTGAGGAAGCATTTCTCATTTTTCTCTTCATTGTAAAATTACTTTTCCCTGCTTTCCGGTACTCCTTGGAAGTTATCAGAATTACCTACACTTAAGTGTGACACATCTTTGAGAGCAGAGTATCTACAGATTATTCTAAATTCAATGAACTTATATATTCACTCCATCTGTGTTTTTAATCTATTATTCATATAAGCAGGAATAGCAAATATCCCTTTTTTTTTTCTTTTTCTTTTTCTTTTTTTTTTTTAGGTCTTTTTGAGCCAGGGTCTCCCTGTAGTCCCAGCTGTCCTGGAATTCATTATGTAGACCAGGCTGGCCCTGAACTCACAGAGATCCACTTGTCTCTGCCTCCCAAGTGCTGGGATTAAAGGCATGCGCCACCACGCCCAGCTAGCAAATATCCCTTTTTTAGCTTTAGGTTGTAGTTCAGCGCTGCTATTTATTTTGCTTCTTTTTTCAGCTTTATCCCCTATAAGATCCTTCACCTGACTGCTGTGACCCATCAACATACTCTTTCCTCTATTTATGGTACTTCTTCAGGCATTCATCCTAAACACAAAACCCTAGCCCAACATGGAGCATCTTCTCCCCAAAATATTGATTTCTTTTGTTGGATAATGGTATCCAAGGTGTCATCACTCAGGGTCCTCCAGAAGAACAGAACCTAAAGAAGAAATATATTTTACAAATATGATGTATTCAATTGCCTAACACTATATGTGTATGTTGTACAACAATGGTGTTATGTACACTGAGAGGCTGAGAACCCAATAGCTGCCTTGTCTGTAGTGTTGGGTATCTCAGCATCCAAGTCTGTTGCTGAAGGCCTGGAGTTTTCATGGAGAACTATTGGTCTTCAGTTCACTTTTAAGGCCCTCCAGTGTCAATAAAGATGTCAGCAGAAATGGGCAAAACAAAATTAATTATCTCACCAGCAAGGAGTGAAAGTAGGCAGACAGCACTGACCCTTTTCCTTGAATACTTTATATATATGGGCTTCTGCTGGAAGGTGCTTCCCATTACAGAGGAAGGTCTTCCCCTCTCAGTTAATACTTTCAGGAAATACTCTTCCAGACTTGTCCAGACATAGGTCTCTGTTGATTCAATATCCAGTCAAGTTTATAACCAAGATTAACCATCACAGAAAAAAAGACCCCAATATGGGTTTTGCTCTCTCTCCTATAAGTATTAATTGATATTGGGAGAAATGATAAACCATGACATAAAACATCATGCATAAGTTGACTCAATTGTCCCTGATGAAATCACACTTCCAAAATTGGGAACAATATTCAATGGTTAGCTTCTCTGTCATTTGTGACCATAACCACGTTGATACATAATAAGAATTAAATTTTCTTTTAAAATAACGAGCAAAACTAGTAGATGGGGGCTCTCCAAGAAGACAAAAACAAAAGAAACCCTGATGCTTAGATTTTGCAGATTCTTTGCCATTACCTAGATTTCTTTGCCATTACCTGTCAGTCTCCAAAGTAGCTGATTTCAAATTGTTTCTCTACACATTCTAAGCAGGTAATCTGCAGCTGAGCTGGGCTCACATTCATTTTCATCATTTTATATAACTTTTTAGGAGTTTCATCACCAACTTCTTTATGTAGTGATAATGTGAAGAAAATCAGTATTTGTAAGTAAGCAACTTTTAGGGAAGTAATGTAACTACTTATACTGAAAATTTGCTAACAAAAACATTTTTCTCCAAAAATTTTCTGATAATGTTCTCAATGAGATTGATTTCAATAAGAAAAACAGAAAACTTGAAAGGATCAACGTACAGCATGGTTACTGTCACCAACAACATCATATGTATACTTGGAATAGATCAAAAGTAGATCTGAATGTTCTTATTCCATACACAGAAAGAAATGACCTGTGATAATAGACAGGCAGATTAACT
>NW_008333042.1:820492-828626 GCF_000622305.1 Nannospalax galili
ATTATTGCCATTCACAGCTATAAGGAACTGGGAAAAACAAGTTGCACATGAAAATGTGGAGTAAATAGACTGCAATTTTATCATATAATTCCTAACTTTATCGATATCATTGGCAATATTATAAAAGTGCACCAATGAAAAGCCAAAAAAAAAAAAATCCTGAACAAACCAAAATGTTTAGGCATAATGATGCACACCTTTAATCCCAGCCCTCTGGGGGCAGAGGCAGGTGGATCACTGTGTGGTTGAGGTAAGCCTGGAATGGTCTATATAGTGAGTTCCAGGCCAACTGGAGTTGCATAGTAAGACCTCGTCTCAAAAGCAAAAGCAAACTAAAACAAGAAAAAAACACAAGTAGGTTGCCAAACAAAAGGATCCAAAATACTATGTCAATGGATGGTGTAATTTCTGACATTTGTTTAATAACAACATAGGGATGAACATGAGAATTTACAATCCAAAGTCATTTCTAAAGTTTAATTCTATAATAGCTTGCATCAGATCACTTTCTAATAGAAATACCTAGATGAGTTTCTATACTCTTTGTGCATCTTGAAACATACAGTACGTGAGATCATCAGATACAGCAGAAAGTACCTGTCACAGGAAGAAAAGACAGATTTACTCCCACAAATACCAGGTTCATCTCAGTAATAACTCATAAATATGTACTCATTTTTTCTCAATCAAAAACATAAAATATTTTAAAAATTGAAAAAACACTGTCTAAGTTGCAGTTTTTAGTGAAGCCATTCAGCCTGGAATCATTAGGATTACAATAAATGTCCAAGTTGTTGAAATTCTTTTGGATATGTGACAAGTTGTAACGAAATTTTCTTGGTCAGAAGAGAGTCACCTTATTACAATGGAGAATCAACTCATTTCACAGACCTGAGTCAGTTCATAGACACAGAGAGATTAGAATGAAGAAGAAAGAATACTCTTGAAAAGGATAATTAGGCATTTCTAGGAGTGTTTTAGTGCAAATTATGGCACTTAGTAAGAGAATCATGTATAGCAAAGGAAATACTCAATGGGATTTTGATTGAGGCACATGGAACAGATATACATTTCTTTGGTCATAGAAACTCACTGAGATTTAGCAGTGTCAATGATCTTTTGGTTTGGAGAATAAGAGAAAAATAATTTACTATAGCTCTAATTTCAGATGATTCTTAACTTGACCAAATCATCATAGTTCATGCCATGTTTCAAGATAATAATTATGCATTCTAACCTAAGAACCAACAATACGAGAAAAAAATGTTGTAAACTAATTCTGACTGCCTGACTTCAGCTGTCTGGCATAATCCAGTGGATTGCCTCAAAGCGTCAACTGAGTATCCTGTCAATTCCTCACCTGGAAGTTTAAACCTGGGAAATCAGGAGAGTACTGCAAACAACCTGGTAATTTATGCATAAATGTTCAGGGGAGGAAGAACTGAAACAAAAATTTTGTGGTACAATGAATCTTCTGAAATGCAGTCCTGTGAGGTATGTCAAAAAACTGCCTCTGAAATTAACTGAATAAAAAGCCTGGATGGTTGCTCTGTCTATGATTAATAAAGTAAAAATCTGTAACAACTCACCTTTCTGGATCTTAAATGTAATAAACATCATATGGTCACATATGTTGTGAATACATTTTTAAAGAAATCTTTAGAGCCTCAATAACTGTAATAGGGACTAGGAAAAGAAAAATCTTAGCTCATCTAGGATATAGGTCATGAGCTGACACTTGAGCTGTATGATTACAGATTCTGATACCCTGGCTAGTTTATGTGAAGTGAATATCTATATAAGCCTCATAGTTCAGTCTCAAGTTTAAGACATGAGTGTGAATCACAAGATAAATAAATGTGATCACCAATAATTGGAGTGACTGTTGTGGGAATGGGAACATGAACATAGTGCCCTCAGAGCTGAGAGGGCTAGTTTGACAGACAGTTAACTAAAGAGATGTTCATAGGAAAGAAGTACCAAAACTCACTATTGAGAACTTTCATTAGTCACCAGAGACAAATGAGAAGCTGGAGATAACCAGGGTTTCAGTGGAAGGGATGCATGCTGTCCTTACACTTTTTAAACACTGCTAAGTATATCTGTTTGTCTTCAATAAGCCTTCCCCAAAGACAAATAAGATAGAGTATCTGACTGATGTCCCCTTGTTTCAGATGTAAAGACAGCAACAGTTACAGAGAAGATGACAGATAAAGCCTGTTTTATGAGCAGTTTTTCACTATGGATATTGGTCCATTAGCTCCTATCAGCCATGGCTAAGGGGGTCTTCTGGGGTCACTAACTGCCTGGCAGGACTTGCCTGCCATATGTATAGCTGCACCTGTTCTGACATCTGCAGGAATCTGCTCATAAACATCAAGCATGTGCTTAGACTAGGAAGCAATTTGGTTGACCTGAACTAAGGAGGCAATACATGATAACAAAAAGGAGACTATAGTGCCAGTAATACCTTATGTTGTATAGTTTGCTCCTTCTCAACTTGAATCAACTCATATAAATTACTAATTCCCCACAGTGATGATCAAAATTTCAGAAGCTATATTTACCATAATGTTAAAAAAAATAAGTCCACAGGTCATCATGATTTTCATGCTTCTTCAGACTTGAAATGCTTACAATTCTACTAAATACAAATTCTGGCCCATTCCATGGGAAAAGAGGACAATCTAAAGAATTTACTTGTCATCAAGTTGACGACGGTTCTCCTAAATGACAGCACAGGGCAGGGGGACTTAGGCAAGATTTCTATTAGTGACACTAACACTGGCAGTGTTTAGACAAATCTTGGTGGAGGAGAAATCAGGCTGTGGGGTTATGCATGTTATCCATACCTGCCACCATGGTAACTCTTTTCAGAGGACTATTATGCATACAGTGGTTACCAAGAACAATGCATGTGTATCTTTCTATGGAGTATGTATGTTTGTATATGTGTATATGAGCACATGCATGTGTATTTATGTATATGTATATGTGTGTGCATAAGTATGCATGTATGTGTCTTTATGCATTTCTGTATGCATGTGTGTACATGTATATGTGTATGTATGTGTGTATGTGTATATATTTATATGTGTGTTTATTTGTGTATGTGTTTGTGCATATTTGTATTTGGGTGCAGGTGTGTATTTCTATGCCTTTATGTGTATATAAGTGTGTGTATATATGTGTGTATGTATGTGTGTATGAATATGTGTATATGGATGCTTGTGTATGAATGTGTGTGTGCCTGAGTTTGTGTATTAGCTTATTGTCTCTGTTGCACAAGATTATTTCAAGAGAAAAAAGAGGGGAATTCATTCACTTATGCTAGCAGCTCTAAGACCACAAAAGTATTCCTTTTCATGTCAATTATGTTTTAATCTTGCTTCCTTGAAGACCACACCAAGGAGGTAAAGCCTTCACATGTGTCCATGCTTCTGGGTTCAGCCTTGTCTCCAACTACCTGTTCTTCCATACAGCTAATGAAGAACTACAATACTTGAAATTGGTATACTGTTTCTTCTAGCCACAGCTATTCAGCATGCTGTACACACAGTGGCCTATTTTTTTTTGTAATAACATACTAAGATGTCTATACCTTGAACTTGACATATTATTGCCCTTATTTTTAAAGATTCTCTAATAGGCAATACATGTGAGCTGAGAGATATGCTGAGACAAGTGAGGGAACTGACAAGAGAATCTGAGACATTTGATTATATTATTCAATTGTAGTTTCAATATGAAATTCAATTCCCACAGGATCATTGATTAAGGATCAGCTCCTCCTAACAGTGATATTATTTTCATAGATTCTGGATATGTTAGGAGGTGGGAATTAGGTGAAGGAAATAAGTCACTGAAAGTATGCCCTTGGGAGTTGTGTCATGACCTCAGTGCCCTTCTCCTGCCTCTTGTCCTCTATGAGGTAAATTTCATTACTCTATGTTCTAATATCATTACAAAATGTTTCAATACAGCTAAAAATCAGAGCTTATGGACTGTGAACTGAGGCTTTCAAAACTTTGTACTAAATAGCTTGACTAGGGTATTTGTTACAGTGACAAAAAGCAAAATAACACAACAAATTGGTACCAGGAGTTGGGCATTTACTGTAACTATGTGACCATACTGTTCAGAATCATTTGAATCTGGTTTGTGGGAAGAACTTTGAAAAAATGTTGGATATATGTGCTAGAGATGCCTGGATTCCCGGCAGTAGAGCTTATTGAGTGATTCTGGTGGGAGTTCCGAATAACTGAATGCTGACAGGTTTGTGGCTAACAGAAGCTGTGCTCATGAAATTGCAGAAAAGAATTGGGACTCAACTGGGGATTTTATTAAAGTCCATGAACATTACATTTTGGTAGAGAATTACATTTTGTTCAAACCCTGAAAATTTGAAGAAGGCTGAGTTTAAATGTAGAATATGAAATAATCTTGAGAATATTGACACATCTCAGAATTCAGGCCATAGCATTGTTTTTAATGTTTGTTTTCAGGCAGTTTAGAATGAGAACTGGAAACAAATATAATCATGAAATAACTGAAAGGCTACAGTTTGGCTTCAGAAAAGGAACATGTTTAAAGTTGTAGACAAGAAAAACATAGTTGATGAAGAGATTAAGCCAGAAAAAGTCCTGTACCAGAGAATAAGAAAGATGCCTGAGAGTATATCAGAAACTGGTCAGCCCAGTTTCAAGGATGTAAAAGTTTTAAGTCATGTGAAAGGTTCCCTGCTCTACAGGCCATAAATGGAAGTATTTCCTTATGTTTAGTCATGCAGGTATTCAGATGTCTGGATGGTCCAAGGAGAGATGGAGGAAGAATTGGACATTATCTATGTGCTGTGCTGGGTAGGCATGTCCTCCAAGGGAACTGGAACTGAACCCTAAGAGACTCAGAGGGGGAGGGTCTAGAGATGGATGCTGAAGATGCTGAGAGATGCTAAGGACACTGGGAAACTCTGAAGACACTAAGAAAAAAAGAGGGAGGGGAGTTGTTTCTGGAAGGCTTTAAAACCTGAAGAACAGTTAATAAAAGGCATACAAAGAATAAAAACTGTCCTGGGGTGGTTAAGGATCCCCAACGATCAAACAAGATACATTTCTTTCCTGAGAAAGGCTATGCTAGGGGTGGAGGCAGTTTTTCCCATAAAGGCCTCCTCCAGCAGCCAGTTATGGTCATTGGAGAGGCAGGGAATATGGCTAAAACCAGGAGGCAGACCAAGACCCTGCCTGACTGGGGGAACCAACAGGTGCAGCAGGGACAAGAAAGACCTACTTCCTCCTTTCCCCACTGCAGGAAACTTGAACCAGCACCTGTGAATGTAATCAAGGATAAGAAGATACAAAGAAACTCCATGTAAAATCCCCAGAATGTGGAATGACTCCAAAGGGATAACTAAATAAAGAACTAACCAAGTTAATGCCTCTTACCCGCACTATGGTGCCCAACAGAGAACTATGGAGAAAACAATACAAATGGATAAAACCTTTCCACTCGGTGTTACACCTTCTCTGTGATTGATTTAATACATGATGTTAACCTCTGAGTGTTTTACAGTTGCCATCGTGGTGAACCTAGTGCAATGGACAGCTGGCAAGCCACTGGTGGGTGGTAGATCTCAAAGCTTAGCAAAGATGTAAAAGCAGAGCCCATGGGTGATTATGCCTTTGTAAGTCTGCCCCTCTAGATGTCATAAACTGTGAAAAACCCAAATAGACGTTATCCTGTAGGTTTTGTCAGCCCTGGGATCCCAGAGAGCATGACTTGGTCTCCCAGGGAGGTGTGTGGTGGTGGTGGGGGGGGTGATTTGCAAGGACATGCTGCTTTTTTCAGCATTCAGAATGCAAGAGGACATGGTCGAGGAGGCTTCCGCTTAGATTTGAAATTAAGGCTTAAAGTGCAAGGATATGTAAAACAGAATTGGAGATCCTACAGGCAACTCTGTAGAAGGTCATGGGTGAGATTGGTAGGTCAAACCAAACAAACGACAGAACTTGAGGAGAATGGAAGCAACAGAAATATGGAACATTGCTGAGACATACGCAGTTAGCAGACCAGAACCAGCACACCAACAGGCCATGTGTGCTGCAGATTTTAAGAATATATTGGTATCTTCCCAAGGCCTCAGGCAGTCACGTCATACCATGATCTCCAGATGCTGGATGTGGAGCTCCAGAATTAAATTTTCATCCCACTGGATTTCAATCTTGCTGTGTTCCTATCCTTCTTTGCTATTTTTCTGTTCCTTCTGTTTGTAATGGGAATTACTCTGTGCCATTATGCTTTAGAAGTATGTAACTTCAGCTTGTTTTCATAAGGGCTCACAATCAGCCAGAAGTTTGCTTGGGTGTCAGAAGTGATTTGGGTTTTGAACTTCTGAACAACTGTCAATATATAAGAATTTGTGGACATGAAGAAAAAATATTTTTATTGCAAAACGGATATGAGTACTATGAGCTAAATAATACAGCTATGGGTAGTACATGAAATATCAACCACAAGACTTAGTATTGACAATTAGGTAGTGATAGTCTTTTAAGAGGTCTTGGAAACTTCAGGAGGTGGGCCTAATTCAAGGAAGTAGATCACTGGAAGTTTGTTCATGGAGAATGGTGTCTTGTGTCATGTCTCAGTTTCTCTTTGTCTCTCTCTGTTTCTCTCTCTGTTACTGTCTCTGTCTCTCTCTGTCTCTCTCTCTGTCTCTCATATTTGTCCACCAATAAATGAGCTGCTTAGCTCTACTACATATTTTTCTCTTTCTAATGATCTTTGCCTCATTCCAGCCCATCATGGAATCAGCAAACCATGGAGTGAAATCTTCGAATCCATGCAAAATATTTCAGTCATTATTTGAACTGTTTATTTCAACTGATTGTTACAGAGAGCAAAAGATAGCTAAAACATATTTAGCTACATCATCTAAACCTACTGTGATACACACACACACACACACACACACACACACACACACACACACACCACACACATATATTCGTTTAACAACACCCTGACTCTTACAACCTCATCTCCAAGTAACTTCTTCTCTTGGCTACTTAGAAGTTTTGTATATTTTTTTTTAAACATGGAAAAAAAAGTAATTTTCAAAGGTATAAATTAAGTACCGGGAAGATGACTTAGTGCTTAAGAGCAGTGGCTGCCTTTCCAGAGGTCCTGGGTTCAGTTCCCAGAACCTACATGACAGCTAACAACATTCTGTAACTCCAATTCCAGGGGATCCAACGACATTGCATAAAGCGGTGCACTTACATATATGCAGGCAAAACACTAATACAAATAAAAATCTAAATAAATAAAAAGTATCTTCGAATGTACAACTTAGAAATGACATTGTCTAAGTCTCCTCATCTAATTTCTATAACATTGAAATTAAGTCTAATCTTCCTTCAAAGAACCTGCCAAGTGTGCCTCCTCTGGTTCTGTTCTCCAACACAATGTTGACCTCCCTTCTTTTCAGTTTCTGTCCACACCTATTGTTTTATTGCTTTTCTACAAAGCTGTTGTGATAGTTTGGGGGAAATTGTGAATTTACTTAACTGGATTAATATTTGCATTAAAGTTTAAAACCAAATACACTGGCCTTGTAAAATTTATAAGTTATTATATTTCTAATTTAAAGTGACTCTTTTGAAAGTATGCTGTGTACTACTATGCATGACTTAGTAGGAAACTTTTAAGGATAAAAATAGAAAATGATAGAAGTTGTTTGAACACAAGCATCCTGTTGTATAAATGTATCCAAGAGCTAATTTTAACATTTATAACCAAATTTTTTTCATACCAGTAAACTCCAGAAGTTAGATATGTTTCTAATCAGGAAATTGTTTTTATTCTTGTTTTTTAATAGCTGAATAAAATGCCAGAAGATTTATGTCACTTACCGTCATATATTCTAAATAAGATAGAAACTTACATACATAGTGGATATTGATCAATAAGAAATCAGAAAATGCAAATTTTTTTTTTAATTTTTAAAAATGATTTATTTAATAACAACATACTTAGAAGAAGCATATCATTACAACACAATTGACACATTCAATAACGGTTTCCTGAGGTAGGATGCATCTCTTTCAAAATTGGCTGTAAATTTTTAGGTTTACAG
>NW_008333042.1:828827-829190 GCF_000622305.1 Nannospalax galili
GCTTATACAATCTTTTACTCATTATAAACTCTATAAGACATAAAATTCAATGAGGTTTTAACGTTTAAAAAAGATCTCCACTTTGTTGTTAAAATACACAGTTTCATACAGAAAAATTCATTTTAAGGCAATTGACATTGAGACGTTTTCACATGCATTTCTAATCTTTATATATATGACTATTACTGGTCACAGTCGCTCACTTCCTGAGTTCCTTGGCATCTGAGTATGAATATTAAATCGTCAGATAGACAGCCTTCCTCTCCCACAATAGGCTCCATACTCTGCCATCCCTGTCACTGTCCACTGTGTTGTCAGCACCCTCATCCATTCCCCCTGTCTGCCCTTCTGGTAAATCTAGTC
>NW_008333042.1:835075-870670 GCF_000622305.1 Nannospalax galili
AGGCGGGGGGGCAGGGGCGCGGCGGGTGGGGTGGAAGGGTGAATGATGCTTAGGGAGTCCAGGCGCGGAGAGCTGCGCTGTAGACTTACCCCAAGAGGCCTGAGGATAGTAGTCCAGAAAATGCAAATTTAAGGCTGTTTCAACAGTATTAATTCAATCACTGATAATATGATGTGCTGAACTTTGAAAAGAAAACAGTTTGCTCTATTTTGGTGACATGGAAAGCCTGAGATAATTAAAATAGTTTAGAGAACTTAGGAAATTTTAAGAAATGTTTTAGGATTAGCATGTCTCTGACACTAATATGTTATACTACTGTGATTAATTATATGATAATAGAAAATTATAGTAAAAGCTAATGAAAATAATGTCTTATAAAATAAGAAATGTCTCCTTTTAGTACCGAGTCCAGATGCTTTTGGAAATGTCCTATACGTCTATGAGAAGGAATAATGGATAAAAGACATTTTGACAAATAAATTAGTGAAGAATTCTTTTAGACAGCATCACAACAGATATGGATTTGAGGTTTGATGGTAGCTTCTAGCTGACTTCCTCATCCACCAGACCTGGCACATATGTGTCACGAAGGGATACTATGCAGGGATGGAGTTGGCAGGAAGGTCTCCCAAAGGTAGGTCAGGAGGACTCATTTATTTTTCCTGAGATGGTAAAATATGTGAATCTTTATCTAAAAATTGTAGTGATATTTAATTGCATCAATTAAGACCTTATAACTATTTCACTAAGAACAATTTTCATATACCGATACATTTTTCCTGATAACAAATCATGTATAAGGCTGTATCTAGAAATCTTAATTAGCTGCTCCCGGTATAACCTCTGTATATCTTATATTTCAAGTGCATATTCAGTTTTTCCAGGATCATATCTTGAAGAGACCATCATTCCTGTTTTTAACTGTCTTTGCTTATTTTATAAGAATCACCTTGTTTATTATTTATGAGTTTGTTTCTTCCTTAATTATTATATCAATTCATTTGTCTACAGAATGAAAAAAAATAGGTTATCTTTTCTGTATAAAATACATAGTGAGTTCCAGGACAGCTGGGGCTACAGGGAGACCCTGTCTCAAAAAGACCAAAATAAACAAAAATAATTCCTGAATAGGTATTCTCAGTCATCCAAAAGAAACTGGCACTTTCATCTAAGGGGTAATGAACAGCTATCCAATTGGTTTAAAAACTCTCTTAGTGCCAGGGAACTTACGGGTGTCACTGAAAAATATAACCAAATATACAGGGCTGGAGAGGTCACAGATCCTAGAGAAAATCCTATCTCTGTCATATCCATACTTTTAACTGTATACTAAATATGAATCCTTATATTTACAGACAAATATAATGTATACCACTATGAAGCTTCTTTTTGCAACAGGTAAAGGTTATTACATAGTTTCAAAACAGGTCACACAGAGAGAATATATGTGTGAGAGATGCCCAGTCTTAAGTGACACATCTACAGTAAAACCTCTACACCTAAGGCTCATGGAACATAGCAAAACAGAGGGTAGAGAGAATACTAATATGTGCCTCAACTCCCACCAGCAAAACTTCCTCATACAACAGAATGTGATATAAAATACATTTTAAGGACTGTAGAGATGGCTCAGTAGTTAACAGCATTGGCTGCACTTATAGTGGACCCTGGTTTGAGTCCCAGCACTCATATGGCAGATAACAACCATCCTATAACTCCAGTTCCAGGGGATCCAATGCTCTCTTCTGACCTCCACAGGCTTTGCACAATATGGGTACACTTGCATACATGCAGGCAATATACTCATACATATAAAACGAAAATTTTAATAAATAAAAATGTAAAAAAGAAAATGTGTTTTAAAGTTTTTGAGATTTCCTTTTGACTTGACTTTTATGTAGAAATATGTGCGTCTCCAAATTTTGGAGAATTTTCCATTTTTCCTTCTGTTATTGATCCCTAGATTAAGTCTAACATGGTCTGAACAGTATTTTGCCTGATGTCTGTGCTCTTAATTTGGTTCAATGGTTTTGGGTTCCAGAGTGTGGTCCACCTTAGGTAATGATTCCTGTGAATTTGGGGAGGCGTATCCAGCAGTTGTTTTGTGATATGCCTTATGGATGTCAATTAGATTCATTTAATTGATAACGGACTTCAGTTCAATTGTCTGGCACCTGATTTTCTGCCTGCTGGGTCCACTAATTACTGAAAGAAGGGGACTGAAATCTCCAATTAAAACTATGCAATTATAATATGCAAAGTATTATAATTATGGAATTTTCTATTTTTACTTGTGAGTCTAGATTATTGCCTAAAATGTTTTGGTGGTCTAGTGTAAGATGCATACATATTAGGTTTCACTATGTCTTCATGTATATTAAGTTTTCTTATGTCATCTTGCAAATTCAACTCTTAACCATTATGTGATTCCCCTCATTATGCTTGGCACATTCTCTTTGTCAGCCTTCTCTGAAATGACTTTCACCAACCCATCACTATTTGTCCTAGACATAAAACTGAACCTCTGTCTCAGTCTTTCACTTTTAAACTACACTTGTCTTTATATTTAAAATGAATTAATTATAAAAGTAGTTCCAGTTTAGATGTTTAAATCCCTTTATTATAACCTCTTTAATTAGTATGTTTGGGACATTCATTTTTAGACTTATTTTTCATATCATTGGATTAATATTACCCACATTTAAGTTTCATTTTCCAATCATTACTGTTTTCAAATCATTATTTTCCAATCATTACCATTTTTTTTCTGTATCTCATAAAAACATTTTCTGTTGAACAGTAGTCTTTATTATAGAGAACACAGTGAATAATCTCTTCCTCTGGTGATAGATTGTAAGAGTTGTTGATTTTCACTTCTAACTTTTCATATGTTAAAGAGAAAATATTTTCTTCTCTAAAGGGGAATGATGATGGAATAAGAAGTGTTGAGTAGACTGGAGAATGGGAGGTTAGGTGAGAGGAAGGAGTACATTGAGGGATATCTAACACTAAAAATCTTTCAAACAAGTCATATAGCTGGACTTGGTGGTGCCTACCTTTACGCCTTTAATCACAGCACTTGGAGACAAAGGCAGATGAAGGTCTATGAGATTAAGGCCAGCTTGGTCTACAAAGGCTTTTCAAGGCCAACTGGTGCTACAGGGAGACCCTATCTTGGGGAGAGGAAGAGGAAGAAGAGGAAGAAGAAGAAGAGGAGGAAGAGGAGGAAGTAAAGGTCATATAGAAACATACTACTGTGAAAAATTACTATAATATATACATACACATAAAAAAATTATGTGGATTTAACTTATAATGTGGCAGCAATGCCCCTACTAGAAAATACAGGTTAAAAAAATAAAAATACCAGTGGTAGGAATGGAATCTCTCTTTTGTAGTTGTTGGTCAGTTAAGTCCCATACCCAAATATTATAAGGCATCACCAGTGCTCTTGGCTAACTTGGAGGTGTGAGCCAGTTGCTTGAAGATGTCACATACTTGAGTCATAGAACATAGAAAAATCAAGATGGTACTGACCTGGAAGCTTCATTGCTACTGGCTAGCTTTTATAGTACTGAAAGATTTTATGTATACTACCAATGTAGAAAAGTAATCATCAGTCTTGCCCAGCTGTGAATCCTGTGACCTTGATAAGGACCCACCTGAGAAGACATGCCCCACAGGGCAGTAGTGGCATGAATGTCAAGGGGGGAATAACCACCTACTTTCTTATTTAACATAAGAAAGATCCTATTTTATATATTATACAGTCAAGCATATCTTTCATGGTAGTCCTTTTTTCCTTTTTATTGAATTTTTGCAAGTTTCATAAAATAAATTTTATTATATTTAGGTCCTACATCTGCAGCCTGCTTTATTCTTTACTAACCCCTGCCCAATTTTATGTATTCTATAGACTCAAATTTGTATTCCCAAATATTCTTTGGTCTGGAAACAACTAATGGAGCCTGATTAACCTATCAAGAGTCACAACATTAAAAGAGACTGACTCTTACCTTCCTAGAAGCCAGAAGTTTCCAATAGTTCCTCAAGTAGGGTAGAGGTTTCTTACCCACTTCCCATTGTCTATGTTGAGATTTTGTCCAGCTTGAGATTACACGGTATTTGTGCATGCTGTCATCATTATTGTGAACTTGTATGATTAATTTCTTTATTGCCTGGAAAACACCATTTCCTGTGGTCATCCACCACTCTAGCTTTTATATTCATTCTGCCACCTCTTCCACAATGATCCCTGAGTCATTGGAGAGAGAAATTTGACATAGGTGTCCAATTTAGGGATAATTACCCTGAAGTCTCTTATTCTTTGCATATCAACCATTTGTGAGTTTCTGTACTATCTGTTACATAAGGGAGCCTTCTGTTGTAGGATGTGGGAGATAGGCTTGAGCCTAGGGTGAAAGTCTTATTGACAGCCATACAGCAGGCCTGAGGCAATGGCCCGACTGCTGGAGCCACAAGGAATGCCTTGTGACATTTTGCTCCCATTGGCAGATCATGAGACTGATGCCTAGAGCTTGCCACTCCCTAATCACGACCCTTGAGATTCCAAATTGCAACACTTAGATATTGCAACAGCCTGGGTCACATGGTTCCCAGAAATCCAGGTCCCTACAGGAAACTGGAACCTAAGTAACCTGAAACTTATCATGCTAATAAGGTGTCTGACTCTGGATGTTATGATAGGACACAGTCTCCTCACCAGCCCTGGGGTCCAGACCGGATGACTGATCGGAGGAACTAAGAGAGCAGGAGAGTGGCCATAGCTGGAGGAGAGCAGCCACAGCAGACAACCACAGTAGGAGATGATAAGAAATGCATTAATTTATTGATATAACATTAGGTCATTGGGTGTTGCTTTAATGCTTATCTATTTAGCAGAATAATAGTATTCAGATTTCCCCTTTGGCCTGTGTCCTGTCTAATCACAAGTTCCTAGCCTGATATCATTGTTAGTTATGGGTTCCATCTTATGAAGTAGCACATAAGTTCATGTAGAAAATGGTTGCTTGTTCTCAGAAAATTCATGTCTTTATTACACTAGAAGTCATAACTTTCCAGGTCAGGTGTTGAAGCATACAGGATTCACAGCTGGGTAAGGTTAATGGTTATTTTTCCTTCCAGTAGCATGCATAGTACCTCCCAACACTATGAAAGCTAGCCAGTGTTGATGAACCTTTGAAGTGGGTACCAGCTTGATTTCTCCTTGTATTTTCTATGGCTCATGTATATAGTGTCTTCAGTAATATGATCTCACCATCAAGTTCTGATGGGTAACCAAAAGTGGGGCAAAGGCAAGTATTGTTTTAGGGCCTATAGGTCCTCTGGTCAACACCTTTGAAAGAGACGTTGCCTCTATTAGTCACCAATCACTTTCTGATTGGATTTAAGGCTGGCTGCACAAGATGAAACCCATACGTGGAATCCTAATTAGGGCAAAGAACCTATAACTACACAAGTCATAGGCCATGTGGGGGAATTATTATTATTCTGATAAATGGACTGTATTAGCTAATTTTCAGGCATTTTGATAAAAGACCCTGGTTAAGGAAACTTATAGAAGGAAAAGTTTATTTTGTCTTACAGTTTCAATGCCTGGTGCCATGCCTCTCGTTCAGTTATTGGGGATGTGGCACATAATTGAAGGAGAGGCATGGCACCAAGCATTTGCAGGAGACACAGAGAAAAACTGGAAATTGGACCAGGATATGAGCTTTCAAACCCCATTCCAAGTGACACACTTCCTCCAGCAAGGCTACACTTCCTAAAGATCCCATGAAGTCCCAAAAAGCATCACCAACTGGAGACAAATTATTCAAACATTTGAGCCTTTGGAAAATATTTCTCATTCAAAACATCACATGGATATAGTATTAAACTGACTCCTAATGACTTACATTGGTCCATAGATTTGTTCATCTCTCAACCTTCATCAGAGAATCTTATTTTAACAGCAGATCGTGATTAACACAGCTGACAAAGGTACATCTGACCAAGGTACAAATTAGAGACTATGGAATGTTCACCCACTGAAAGAACACATCACCTTTCACGGTTCAGGGATCATTGCAAAAGCGGGAGTAGACATATTGTAGAGCCAGAGGAAATGGATGGCTGTAACGAAACACAACTGGACAGGTGCACATATGATGTCACAGTAGTTGTGACAGTATGCAGAAAACCTGCTCAAGTTTAAGTCAAAGAAAAAGTGAGCATGGGGAGGCGGCTAGAGAGATGGCTCAGTGATTAAGAGCACTGGCTGCTCTTGCAGAGGACCTGGGTTCAATTCCCAATACCCACATAGCAGCTAACAACTGTCCATAACTGCAGTTCCAGGGGATCCAACACCCTCTTCTGACCTCCACAGGCATTGCATAGCATGGACACTTACACACATTCAAGCAATATACTCATACAAATAAAATAAAAAATTTTAAAAACCATTAAGTTTAAAATAATTCTTTTCATATAGATATAGAAATAAATCACTCGTACCCCACGAAATAACTCATAAAGATTAAGAATAAAAATATTTACTGGCTATGAGGGAAAAGAGGCCTGCCTCCTCTCTCATTTGAGATCATTAACTGTAAAATTGGCTGTATTCAATTATAAGTGGCAAAACACCTCTATTATGTGTTCCTCCCATTCAGTTTAGGAGATGAAAGTGATAGTTTTCCAATTTTTTTATCACTTTTAGTCAACATAAATATCAGCTTTCCTTATGTTAATTCTAGTAATTTCCAGTGGTCTTTTTAGACAAGGGTCATAATATGAAGAAGTAGTAGGAAAAATGTCAATCAAGTAGGTATCTGCTGTTTTTCAATTAGTTTATAAACAAGTCACTTTTTTCTTTCTTTGTTCTAAACAAATTCTAAACATTCAGTAGGTGTGTGTGTGTGTGTGTGTGTGTGTGTGTGTGTGTGTGTGTATCTTGAGAAAGTTGCAATATACTGTGTGCTTAATTCCACCATCTAAAGCTGACATACAAAGCAATAGACATGTTTTTCATGGTTTCTGAGCCTGATAATATCAGCTTATTTTATGCTTTTCACTATAACTGTGCTCAGGAGTTGGCCCAGTTATGGTTACGTGCTTGTTCTAAGGTACTCCCCATTGTGTGCAACTCCATGCCTTAAAAGAACCATGTGGGAACTGATGCTATCTGAGTGGCAGCCCTGATCCTGCCGTGTCCTTCCACTTCAGACTGACATACCCATTTTCTTATGTGCCACTTCAGCATGGAAATTTTGTGTCAATCTTAAAGTTATTTTTGGCTAAAGCAAAATGCTTAACCCATTGTCCCAACCAGCTATAGTTGAATATGGCATCTCTCTGTGAGCATCCCTCTGCTGCAGTTGCTTAGCCCAAATTCTCTGATTCGTTCTCCACTCTAGTCTTGGGACTTAGTCTCAGAATGTGATTGTGGACACAACACCAGAGAACTTTACAGTCATGCAAAACTGCATTCCCTCGGTCACACGGACAGATTCCTTGGCATCCTGCACGTTAACAGCATCCCAGATAATTCAAGTAAATATTAAATTCTGAGAAATACTGACTCTCTACATCAGCCATCACTCACTATTACTATCTTTCCATCAGAAACAAATACAGAGGGAATAATTTTGCTATTGCCATAGTTACCACTCTTAATTCTTCATTATCTTCCACTGATTTACTTCCCACTTCTGCTTTGTTCTCTTTTCAGTGGACCATTCTTCCCACAGCAGCCAAAGTTTTCTTTCAGAATTATCTATCAGATTCTGTCAGTTCCCAGTCTTATCATTGCATTTGAGGCTCTTTAGCCTGCTGTGTAATGTTCTGTGTTATCTATTGCTATCTGCCTGTCTGCTTTTATTGCCTGCCATTCCAATCTCATTTACTATTCTTCAGCTTCAGTAGTCTGTTCTGGAAATCCATCCATGTGGTATCCTATGATCAAGTGCTCTGTTGACTAGGGCTGGTACTGTGCCAGAAATGTTTCTTAAAAAACATTTGATCCTTCACTATCTATGGCAGGACTCTGTCTATACTCTAGAGATCTTTTTGTGACTTTGCCACTGGAATTTGCCATAAATCCAAGCTGCATCTTTTCTTATCACTGAGATCTGAATCAAATGTCCATGCTTTGGTGCTTTCAGCCCTGTAACATGAATCTACTATAGAGAACACTTTGCTGCTGAGCTTTGGCCAAATCCAGTAGCCTTCCTGGCTTCCAGTATAGCCAGTATAGGCTCTGAACTGGGAACCTATAGGTAGGCTATATTGTCTCCAGAAATGAGAGAGGCTTGCCAGATTCCTCTTTCTCTGTGGGAAGATGATTCAAGGAGCAGCACTTTTTCATTTACTTGGAAAGAATACCCCTGCACATCTCTTACCATCAGGCTCTAAAATCTTTACCTAGTAGCAGGCTCCAGAAACTGCAGAATTTTATTTCCAACGCCCACAGGAGTGCTACTAGGAGCCTTGCATATGAATCACAAACTGCTTCTGTTGTCCAATCAGCACGATGCCATCATTAGACTGCAGCAGTGTGACGTTCTGAGGGCTGGCCATGATACAGAATTTTATGGGGATTATATTGTTACAGAGGTGAAGACAGTTACCAGGGACTGTGGAAAATATGTTCATTGATATTGCTACATTTTCACATGCATGAATTCATATCTCTTGATCCCCTAAAGTAGGCATAAAACAAGAAAATATACTCACCAGTTCAAAGACCAACATGTCAAGCACCTGAGGCACTTTTAATCTATTTGACAATAAAAACATAAACACAAGCAGTCTGGTTTGATTAACTTTCTAGTGATTTTCAAAGATCAGTTCAGATTCATTTAAGACTGAACTACCTAACTAAAATGAGATAAGATGGGGACAACTTTCTTTTCATAATTTGTCATTAATGTTATCACATCTCCACTTCCAAAGATGTAGGAGTTTTGTTTTCATTCTCTTAGCTACAAGTGGAGAAGGCAAGGGAAAGGGCAGCCTCAGCGGCTTCATGTTGGCTTTCTCCATGACAGTAACTCTTACCTCACTGCTGCAGAACCCATGCTGAAATATTCTAACTCCAAAAGCTTTTTAGCTCTTTACCTCTTTAGCCTTGGATTGGAATTGTTTACAGGTTGGGTTCACAGACCTCATCACCACCTGACCCCTATTTCTTCACTCTATTAGCTCTATTGCCATTAAAGGGGACAGCTCTGCAATCTCTGTCAGTCCTGGATTTCAAATGACATCCATTGCTATGCATCGTAGTGATGTTTATTTATAGTCCTCATTAGTTGGTGCATCCTTTGGTCCTTCATAGAATATAAGCTTTCAGTGTCCTGGTATTACACTATATATATTCATCTCTGCACATTCATTTCCTTGAGCTTTCTCATCCCTTCCTCTACAATCTGCTACAGTAGCCTGGGTATCCTCATTTTGCTCAGGAAAGGTCATCACATTCCCAAGGCTTTTGGAGCCACTCCAGAAGTAAATAGGCTTCATTCTTTGGGAGTCCTTACAGGGTGTAAAATCTCATGCCCATTGTCTTAGTTTGCTTCTCTATTGCTGTGATAAAACACTCTTACTGATATTAACTTGGGAGGAAAGGGTTTATTTGACTTACATCTCCTGGGTCACAGCTCATCACTGAGGGAGCCCAAGGTAGGAACTCAGGGCAGGAATCTGGAAGCAGGAGCTGAAGCACAGGCCATGGAGGAACTCTGCTTCCTGGCTTGCTCTTCCATTCTAGTTTGTCTTCTTCCTTATAAACTACAGACCCACCTGCCCAGGGTAGAACTGCCCATAGTGGGTTGAACCCTCGCACATCCTACAACAATCAAGAAAATGTCTCACAGACATGGCCACAGACCAAGTCAATGGAGACAATTCCTCAGTTGAGGTTTACCAAGTGTGCCAAGTTGAAAACTAAAGCTATCCAGCACACCCATCAAAATTCCTTTGTTAATCAACTTTCATTGGTTTAAGAAGGAGAGGAGTTTCTGGTTGATAGCTTCCAAAGTTTCAGCCCATGGTCACAGGACCCATCAAGTTGGATCTGTGGTATCATAGTACGTTATCGTGGGAACATGTGGTAGAGGAAGACTGTTCACTTCATAGTGACTGAAAATCAGGGAGTGAGGAAGCTGTCTGTTCCAATATACCCCTCCAAGGACATGTCCCCAGTGACCTAAATTTCCCCAATTCAGTTCTACCTCCTAAAGTTTCTTCTACCTCCAGATAATACTACAGGCTGGTGATGAAGTTTTCATCTAATGGCCTTTGGAGCCATTACATATCCATATCATAGCTTTACTAACATTAAATGAATTATTATCTACCCAAACTATGTTCTGCTCCTCTGACCAACTACTCACATATTCTAATCCAAGGGTTCGTTTCTTAGTTCTACAAATGCAACAGGTTATTTCTTGAAAATTTTCCCTATAGCCAGAGCTAGTTCTTTCTGGGAGTTATTTGCATTTGGTAGACAAAAGAGAAAAAGGATGTTTCTGAGGGTGATAAGTGTTCTTTTATGTAGAGAGGCCTGTATATGCCAGGAAAGGATAGATATTACAGAGAATGTGTGAGACATTTGTGGAAATTTGAAGAATATGTGAGGAGTTGAAGGGCCCAAATTCCTAGAGACACACATCTAGAATTTAATATCACATATATGATCTCCAGTTTTTCTCAACAGTATCCAAACCTTACCCTTACAAAGGCATATGAATGTAAGTTTCCAAGCCCAATGCTGCTCCTCAAGTGCATGTCAGCTGCAGGAGAAAAGAGCCTTTTGTAAGACCTCAGTGTTTACCTTTTCTTTGTACTTAACTTTTGTTACCCCTGTGCAAACTGACAACACAACTTTCAAATACCTTCCAGCTCTGCTGTCCTTCTGTCTTCAGAGAAATTGCCCCTCATTTCTTCAAAATACCTTAATAGTTACATTGGCAAGGAAAGGAGGCTCTGCTTACCTGGGAATGTTCCCAGATCACTATCAGTAAAGTTCTGAAATCAGGCCATCAAATTATGCCAAGGATACCATACCACACAATATATTGGGAGTATAATCCTCATATGAGTGGACAATTCCCAAACTGGCTGAATTCACAGAGTACTATTCATGTCTACCAATTCTCTGCTATAAAGACACCAAGATTGGACTCAATTTTCATAAATTTAATTAAAAGAAATGTGAAGGAGCAGGAGGAAACAGGAAATTCTTAAGAGCAAGATGTAGGCAAGACACACAGAGAAGTGGAAAAGAAAGAATGATTGAATAGAAGGAACCAAAGGCCTTAAAGAAATTCTGGAGAAAAAAAACTGACCATATTACTATGTGTCCCTAGGCAGAGGTTTGAAGTGGTTTCTGATGAAGCAAGAATGGGCCATCAGTAGAGCTGTACCACAGTTAGAACGTGTGGACTTGGCATAATAAAACAGTGGCTCCCAAAGGGCAAGGCTATGGCTGTGAATTCCCTGTGTCCACAGCAAGTCCTCATGGAGATTTCTGCCAAGTTCAATCCCATGGTCACCATGCTTCACAAGTACACATTTCAACCCAACACTTCTCTAAGTAGAGTTGAATAAGAAAGACAATTAAGACACTGTTCTTTTCCCCTCTTTGCCAGCTCATATGTCTCAGTCAACTTGTGGTCATAGTATAAAGTACGCAAAGGTAGAGAACCTCGAGGGGTGATTTTCTCCTGCTATTCTTTTGATAAGAAAATACAGACTAGTAATTTTATTGAATGATGATATTCAGATTTCTACACGTACATATATATATATATCGGTATTTTTGAGTCAGGGTCTTCCTGTAGACCCAGCTGTCCTGGAACTCACTATTTAGACCAGGCTGGTCTTGAACTCACAGAGAGCCTTCTGCCTCTGCCTCCCGAATGCTGGGATTAAAGGCGTGTGCCACCATGCCCGGCTCTACATGTATATTTTTAAAGATTGTGTTTTAGTATGTTCCCTTTATCTTAGGAAGTGTGCATTTTAGCTATGTCATAAATATTTATTATTCTCATGTATTTAGGCATACTAATTACCAGTACCATCAGTCCCAGTTTCTGTTACTAGCATTTATTTTGCTTATTAACATTTTGTTTTGGTCAATGTTTGTTGCAGTCTCCTGGCAGATCCAGCCTAAGGGAGACTCAGGGTCATTTCCGGGAGGGGATGAGTGGCGCGGAGGCAACACACAGACACTGGGAGTCGGGTGGAAGCAGGCACTAGGTGAGGTGCTGAAGACTCATTTATTACAGGAAGGACTTGGGCTTATATAGTTTATTTGTCCCCTTTCACTGGTCCCTCTGCATCTCCTGATAATGAGGCCATTTGTGATTGGCTCTTCTAGTGGCCTCAGCTGCTGACAGGTGTTTTGGCAAAGATTAGGTTCCAAGACCTTAATTGGTCTGACTGCACATGTGCTAGCACCATTTTGTTACATCCCACATTTCCACCCTTTTTGTTTTTAAATGCAGAGCTTAACACAGTGAGAGCCTGGGTTCTATAGCCCAGACATTGTTGACCTCACCCTCTGGTGTTCCAACATTTGTGCCTGTCTTAGGTTGTCCTGATTAGCAGGATCTTACCTGTCATTGTCTAACCAGCCACCAAGGGGATAAACCAGGGAGCGTTAGCTAAAGGTGGTAGGGGTCAGACTATCGAATCTTGGATAGATGACAGCCAGGCATGCAACATTTGTGGAGGAGGTCCAGGTCTTGCTCCATTGTAGACAATAGCCTGGAGAAATTGAAGGGTAGCTCTGCTAATTTGTTTTTGTGATTGGGTATACTTTAAGAGACATCTAGAAAGGAGTATAACAAATATTCCCACCATTCCTATGATTCCCCATGTAAGTATTCTCACTGGGCTGAAGATCTGCTGTTTGTGGCTCCCTGCATTGTGGTGGAAGATTGCCCATCATGGGAGAGCTTGGTGAAGGGTTTCTCATCACAGAAGTAGCAGGCAAGAGTAAACACTAAAAGGGCACAGATAAAGCAGATGAGGACCATGAGCCACTCTGACATGTACTGCCCCGACATGAAAAGGTGTATCGGATCCAAGTGTCTTGTGCTTAGTGAGGGGCTTCTGAGGGCCGTGTCACCCTTGGCCATATGCTCACATGGTGTCTGCGGGACAGGCAACAGGATCGTCCGAAGCCTGGGCTCTGAGTTCTGGGTGGATCAACCTTTATGTGAACTGACCTGGACAAGCCAAGGAGTGAAAGGGGCCGATGTTGGCTTAAGGACCACATGGCGGAGTGTGACTTCCTGATCTAACAACAAATATGACAAAGAGGGTAGAGGGGACAGAGGAGGGGGCCACTCGCTCACCCTCGAGCAGCCAAAGGTACAGACAAAACCCAGGGCCTATTCACCAAGCTTAGGGGCATCACCAATGCGGATGGGGGCTGAGGGTCCCTCTTCAGGCACCAGGTGTTGCGGTTTCCCTGCAGGTCCAGCCTAGGGGAGACTCAGGGTCCCAGCCAGGAGAGGGTGAGCAATGCGGCGTTAACACACAGACACTGGGAGTGGGTGGAAGCAGGTGCTAGGCGAGGTGCTGCAGACTTGTTTATTACAGGAAGGACTTTTGCTTATATAGTTTATTTGTCCCCTCTCATTGGTCGCTCTGCATCTCCCAATAATGTGGCCATTTGTGATTTGCTCTTCTAGTGGCCTTGGCTGTTGCCAGGTGTTTTGGCAAAGATCATGTTCAAAGACCTTAATCAGTCTGACTGCACATGTGCTAGCACCATTTTGTTAAATCCCACAAATGTTGATAACATATCTATTTAATTAACCTTTTGAAGAATGGGGCTTTTTGTAGAATATCCTCATGCCCTAGTTTAGTTTCTGTTGCTGAGATAAAATGACAAAAACAAACAAACTTAAAGAGGAAAGAATTTATTTCAGCACGTAACTCTCAGGTCACTGAGGGCAGGGATTCAAGGAAGGAACCTGGAGGCAGGAACTGAAGTAGAGACCATAAAGGAGCACTGCTTACCAGCTCCTACCTGACTTGTTCACTTCCCTTTTTTAAATTTAAAATTTTTATTTATTTTTATTTTATTTGTATGAGTGTTCTGACTGTATATATATGAGTATACTGTGTACAAACATTGGCCACAGAAACAATGGTAGGGTGTCAGATCCCCTGGAAGTGAAGTTACAGACAGTTGTTAAAAAAACATGGGTGCTGGGAACTAAATCAGGGTCCTCTGCAAGAGCAACCAGTGCTCTTAAAAATGGAGCTATCTCTAGAGGTCCTCAGCTACTTTTCTTAAACAGCTCAGGCTCACTTGCCCAGGGATAACATTCTGGATAATAACTTATATGTATTGACTCAGAGAAAAAACTTCCCAGTGATTCCACTTCAGTGACACTGGTCTCTTATTAAGGACAACCGATCTTTCAGCTCCAGATAATCAGCGTCTACTGTCCCATTAAAGCAAAAGTTTCACTTCTGTGCTACTGGTCCCTTGGTAATCACAGCTGATTCTCCAGTCATAGCTGATGAGAAACCACAGGTTCTTAATCCAAAATATCATGTGAAGAGCCCCATAAGCATGTTTGAGAGACTCTCAAACTTCCCTCTGAAACTTCACAAGCTATAACCCCATTGTCTGCATTTCTTTCTAGTTTCTTATCTTCCAAGCTCCCATATAACAGTCCATTATGCTCTATGCACTTAATAGCTTTTCTAGGCCAAAGTTCCAAATTCTTCCGTAATCCTCCCATGAAACATCATGGTCAAGCCTTGCACTACAACGTACCACTTCTGGTACCCATTGTCTCATTTCAGTTTCTGTTGCTGGGATAAAACACTGACCAAAACCAATCTGGGGAGGAAATGTTATTTCAGTTCATAGTTCCAAATTAACAAGCCAAACCTAAGGGAAATCAGGACAGAAAGGCAAGGCAGGAAATTGGAGGCAGGAAATGAAGCCAAGAATAGGAAGAGATGCTGCTTTCTGTCTTGCTCCCTCTGTCTTGCTCAGCTAATTTTCTTGTACAACCCAGGTCCAGCTGCACAGGGATGGCACTCCCCACAACAGGATGGGCTCTTCTATGTTGACAAGTGAACTAGAAAATACCTCACAGACAGGCCAATCTGAGAGAAAAGTTTTGAATTGAGGTCCTCTCTTCCCAGGTGTCATTAGTTTCTGTCATTGACAAAATTTAAACAGCCCACACAATTCTTCTGTTTTGTTAATTTTGTCACTATGCTTGCCATGCTCCAGATTCCCTTAAGTTTCTTTTCTTTCATTTTGTTTTATAATTTTTAATTTGAAAAAAAATTAGTTTTTATCCTTTTCTAAAATGAGCAAGTGAAGTAAAAGGTTTACCTGCAACTTGCTTTAATGTACATTTTTAGGTATTTTAAGCTGTCTGCTATTTTTTATTTGATTTATGACTGTTTTATACTTTAGAATTCTGTGTTTGTCATTATTCATAATTTTCTTATTGATTTAAAATATTTTTTCATTGGGATGGAGAGATGGCTCAGCAGTTAAGAGCACTGGTGGCTTTTACAGAGGACCTGAGTTCAGTTCCCAGCACCCACATGGCAGCTTACAAACCTCTCATTGCAAGCACAAGTGCACTTACATACATGAAGCTAAAACATTCATACACATAAAATGAAAATAACGTGTCTAAAATATTTTTCATAGTGATCAAAGCATATGTATCTACCTCCACTCTTTGACTCACACCCCAGTCCATGATTACTGCTACAGTTATCATATATATGTGCTTGAGAAGAACGTTTAGTCTCTAATTTGAAAAAATTTGGCAGTTCTCTAGGATTCAAGTTTATTCATGACATTTTAAAATTTACCTGTGTACTTAAATTTTCTTTCTTGGGGCTGGAGAGATGGCTCAGCAGTCTTTTCTTGCATAGGACCTGGATTTGAGTCTCAGCACCCACCTAGTAGCTAACAACTGTCTACTTCCAGGGTATCTGACACCCTTATCTGATATCCATGGATATTGCACAAAACTACTGTACTTACATACATGCAGGAAATACACTCATATACATAAAATTAAAACAATAAAATATTTAAAAATAAAATCTTTTCTGGATAAGATGTATTTTAGGTGCAATAAATGTTTTACACTAGATATCTCAATTTCACCATGTTATGTGGTACAGAAAATTTAAAAATGTATTAATTATGAATTAAAATTTTTCTCCACTATAAAATGATCTATTACAATACGTTGCTCATCTCAAGGGAGATTTTATCTGATACAATTAAAACCATGTAAGGTATCTTCTGACTAATAAATCCTTGATATTTTTTGCACTCTTTCTCTTATATATTTTCTCCTACATTTTAGATTTGTCTCCTATGTTTGTCTCTAGTATAAGGTTAGATTGCTGGAGCCCAGCCTGCTCCCTCCTTATAAACAACATTATCAGGGCCTGGTGGGATGCTTCATCGTTAAAAATAACTTGCTGCTGTGACAGAGGAGCCAAGCTTCATTCCTAGCATTCACATTACAACTCACAATCATCTGTATTCCAGTTCCAGAGGATCTGATGTCCTCTTCTGGCCTTTACACGTACCAGGTGCACATGAAGCACACCTACATACATGCAGACAAAACACTCATATATACAACATAACATAAACAAGTGTCTTGAAAGTTTTTTTGAAAAGAAACAACTAGGTGGAGAGATGGCTCAATGGTTAAGAGCACTGGTTGCTCTTGTAGAGGACCCAAATTCAGTTCCTAGCACCCACATGGTGGCCTCTAATAACCACCTGTAACTCCAGTTCCAGGGAATATGACACCCTCTTCTGGGCTCTGCAGATTCTTTACACCTGCAGGCAAAACAGCCATTTATATAAAATTTTAAAAAATTAAATAAAAATTTAAAAGCCAACAGAAAAAAAGCCAACTTTGAAATATGTTTGCTCATCAGGATTACAAACAGAAAACTTAGGACTATGTGTAGTTACATTTGTTTCTTCTGTATCCATATATATTCTACTTGAATATTTTTCTCCTGATGTTCCTCAAAATACTTGTGTTTTATATTTACTTCATTTTCTTATTAAAATTTTCCATCTTCTAATGTATCAACTTCTTGTAGAAGAATTTTTGGTATTAGTTTTTGATAGCTACAGTAAATTGTTAAATTGACAGAAACTAGAGTCACCTGGGAGATGGGCCTTTGGGTATGCCTGAGGGGGATTATCTTAATATTTATTGAGGTGACAAGTACTGCCCACTGGGGGTGACACCATTCCCTAGCTGAGATTCTGGATTGTAGAAATGGAGAGGGTAACTATGCAGCAGCACAGTTACCTCTGCTTCCTGAGTGTGGATGCAGTGTGACCAGTTGCTTCAAGCTCCTGTCACCTTACTCTCCCTGCTACAATGCACTGTGTTTTGAGTCTTGCAAAATGAATTTTACCACCCCTAAGTTATTTTGTTAAGGTATTTTATCAGAGAAGTGAAAAAAGAAACGAATTTAAAGCTTGACAGTTGTGAACTTTAAATTTGAGTTGAGAATATCCTTTAATTTGGTTTTGTTTTCAAAGACTGCTACATGCACAAGTCCTGATTTACAATAGTGAGAAAACTCATGGCATTCCAGCCATAAGCATAGAACTTGGCTCTCAGAGATATTATTGTTGTTGTTTGGAGATTTTGTTAACAAATAATCATGTATCCCCAAACTGTTCTTGAACTTGCTATGTTTCCAAAGATGACTTTGAACTTCAAATCCTCTTGCATCCACATCCCAACTGCTGGGAGTTCCAATCTGCCTACTTTGTGGTTTATGGGATGCTGGGGGTTGAATTCAGGGTTTGGTGCATGCTAGGCAATCTTTCTAATAACTGAGCTACATCTTTGCTTCCTTGTCATCAATCTAATGATTATTTCTGAAAACAGGTGATCTTTCATGTTATTCAGGCAGGTTTTTGCTTGTTTCTTTGCTGGAGATCAAAGCTAGGGTTTCCTGCAGCTAAGCAACCAGCTCTACCACTGAGCTACTTTGCCAGCCCTTCTCTGGCTACTTCAAAATACCTGCTTTAAATATGAGGTTTCTCAGTGTTTCTGATACCTTCAGTTCTGGATATCTTTGTATTTTCCCTCTATACTTTAAATTGATTCTGTGAAGCTGTATATTTATATTTTTAATCTCTTATGCCAATTTCTCATTTATTAGGCATAGTTGACTCAAATGCTTATATTTGCATTCCCATTTTACCCTTTACATGTCTGAATTTCTGTCATATTTTTATACCACTTTTGTCTACCTAGCAACTGTCTGGAGCCTCTTTTGACCTCTCGAAGGATTCTGGCATAATACGGAGTCTGTGGTTTGATCATGTACTAGATTCTTCCCATTTACTGTGGCACTGATCTTGTAAATGGCCTGTGGTGATCCCACATATCATAGCAGCATTTTTCACTCGGTTGCAGTCTCATCCACACCACCATTGTTTTTGGGAGATCCTCTCTCCTTGTTTGTGTTATCTGCTGCTGTGATAGACACTGTGTCGCACTAAATTTTCTCCTTCCAGCTCTCTATTTGACCTGCCCTCACTGTCTTCAGGGTCTCATGCTCCTGACTCAGGCAGACAAACCAATATAGCACGTTTTTATCTGAATTACACATAGTTCATACCTTTGGGGAGGTTACTTACAAAGTAACAGGACAACCGCAATGCAGCAGCCCTCCCAGCCTCAGCTCCCCTCCCCGCATGCGCAATGCGCATGCCCACTCACCCCTGCAGAATTCTGTGTGAGGTACAAGGGGTCCTTGTCCTTGCGAGGTCCCTGGAGCTGGTTCCACAGCAGGGTTGCTCCCCACTTCCACCGTTCCCTGATCCCAAGATGACATCAACTCCTCCTTTTTGGGGGTGTGCCAAAATCTCCTGCCATGCCGGGCTAACTCTCCACAGCCAACTCTCTACAGCAGGCTCTGCCCCTGGCTGGCTTACACATTTTAGAGGAATAAGTATTTTTCAGGCTACAGACACTGACAAGCTTGGTGAAGAAAGGGTATATTTCATCATATGGTCCTTAAGCACAGTCAATCTTTCAGGGAAGTCAGGGCAGGAATTCATGGCAGGAACCTGGAGAAGGAGCTAGAGCAGCGACCAGGGAGGAATGCTTCTTACTGGCTTGCTCCCTTCCTCATCTCCGAAGTCTGCTTTCTTATATAGCCCAGGCCCACCTGGCCATCAATGGCATGATCCAAAATGAGCTGGGCACTTCTACATTAATTAACAATTAATAAAATGCCCAACAGACATGCCCACAGGCCAATCTGATTGAGGGAAAGGGGTTCCCTCGCTCCAGGTGTTTCAAGTTAATAATGGGAGCTAATTATGACACCATGCAAAATATTTGAACAAGATCATTTTCCAATCCTTTTGTCATTAACTTTCCATCTTTAATTTAATTTTAACCAAATTCATATCGATATAATATGCATATCACAGTATGCATCCCCTTTAACTGTTCAGTTTGAAACACATAAATAGTTGTGGTGACATGACAATAATGGGAATATCCCTTTCATCACCACAAATTTCCCTCTTCTCCTCTGTGTTCCAACCCCTCTCCCTTCCCCTTTAGCCCATGGCAGCCAATATTCACTTCTTATCACTGAGGTTTTTAGATATTTCTCTTCTGTAAAGCTACATGTCATTCAGAAGGAAGATCTAATTTTAACTGAGATTGCACCCTGTGCTTCTTTCTAACAGGACTATTTTTATTGTCTCTTTTGTTTCCAGTAGTGCTGAAGACAATTACCCATAGATATATCTATTAAACCTCTTTTTAGCTGGAAGCCATCAAATGGATGAAGCTCAGGATTTATTTTCTGCTTTGGGTTGGACACAAAAGTGTGAAGGAAGCCTGCCTGCCTTCCTCTGAAGAATATTTACACTCTTGTTAGTCATCTCTGAAGGTGACTCTGTGTGTGTGTGTATGTGTATATGTGTATGTGAATCTGTTTATGTGTGTTGAAATCAGTAAGGTTTTGTTAACCTATCTGTAATTGTCTCTGACCTCTTTGCTTGCTTTTGTGCCCTTTCCATAGAAAGCAGAAGTGTGGGATATGAATTCTTCATAGAATCAAACTGGATGTTAAAATGGAAAAATGTGTCTGTTGCTGATTATTGCTTTCAACCAGAGAAGACCAAGTAGTTGGACATTTTTCTTCTCTGACTACTGCTGAGTGTTCTTAGTTTATTTTCAGTCTAGCTTGCCTCCATAATATTGCCCTAAAATTCTAATTTGGGAACTTTGAAGCCTCACCTACAGAAGTAAAGTCTACTATTCTTCTGGAAATAATACTTTTAAAAAATAATTGCAATAGGAATTATTTTAAATAATCATTTCATCAGAAGCTATTTGTTTCCTTATTTAATCAAAAGATATTAAAATATTCCACTTCAGTAATTTAAATTATGTGAAGTGATTTTAAAAACTTTTATCTTTAGTTTGCTCTTGAATTAACTTTTAGGACTGTTTCCACATCATCCTTTTCAGCCTCATAAGGTTCAGACAGAAATTGAGTGTACCCCATATGGTTCTTGCGCTTAAAACAGTCCTCAGGGCAATGATGTTGACATCCAGAATCTTGTAGGTGGAGAGGCCCAGTAGAAGCTAATTGGGCTGCTGAGGACAACTCAGTCAGAAAAGATGAATGAGGTTTCAGCATCTACCTGTGAGTAGTGGGATGAATGATTTATTAATAAAAGAGCTAATTTGAACAACTTTTCCCTCTAGTTTTCTGCCTTGCCATCATCCATTCTTCTTACACAGTCCTACTATTATGGAATAGTGCCACTAGGCCCTCACAAGAGTCCAACAGATGCTGACACCATGTTTTTGATTGTCACTGTAAGTCAAATGTATTTCATTACTAAGTACATAGCCCCAGGTATTTTGTTTAAGCATCAATAAATGAATTAGGATATAGTTCCAAGACCTACTAATCCTTATGATACACAGTATATATTTAATACAGCCTTCTTCACTGTGTGTTTACTCCCCTTCAGCCTGAGAAACTCCAATTTCCCCAACCACACATCCTCTTCTTCTTCTAGCCTTGGACAAAGGCCACCATTTGCTCTTAACACCCCAGATCTCTGGACTACTCTTTTTTATTTTATTTATTTATTTATTATTATTATTATTTTTTTTTAATGTGTATGAGTGTATTGCCTGCCTGTAGGTAAGTGCACTCATGTTGTGCAATGCCCGTGGAGGACAGAAGAGGCTGTCAGATCCCTGGAACTAGAGTTACCGACAGCTGTCAGCTGCCATGTGGGTGCTGGGATTCAAACCCAAGTCTTCTCCAAGAACAACCAGTGTTCTTCACTACTGAGCCCTCTCTCCAGCCCCAGATGACTAAGAAATATCTTAAAGAACATTCAACATCCTTAGTAAATAGGGAAATGCAAATTTAAACCACTTTAAGATTTCATCTTAACCAGTTGACTGGCTAAGATCAAGAGAACAAATGATACCAAATTCCAGAGTGGGTGTGAGGAAAGGGGTGTTCATCCACTGCTGGTGGGATTGCAAACTCCTGCACTCCTATGGAAAGCAGTGTGGAGAACTCTTAAAAACTAAAAATATCCAGGTGTGGTGGCACATGCCTTTAATCTGAGCACTCCAGAAGCAGAGGCAGGAGGATCTCTGTGAGATCAAGTCCAGCCAGGTCTACATAATGAATTCCAGGCCAACTGGGGCTACAGAGAGACCCTGTGTCAAAAAAAACCAAAAAAACCCGAAAACAAAACAAAGCAAAAACCTAAAAATAAACCTTCCATTTGACCTGGTTATAACTACTCCTTGGCATATACCCAAAGGTCTCATCCTATTTCCAAGACACTTGTACAACCATATGTGTTGCTGCTCTGTTCATAATAGCTAAGAGTTGGAAGCAACCTAAGTGTACCTGAACTGACGAGTTTGTAATGAAAATGTGGTACATTTACACAATTGAGTTCTACTCAGTGTTAAAGAAAGATGAAGTCATGAAAATTTCTGGTAAATGGATGGAACCAGAAACTGTTATACTAAGTGAAGTAACGCAGATTCAGAAAAACAAACGTGTTTTTCCTCATATGTGGATCCTAGCACCAAATACTTATATGTCAGTATGTAACCTGATGTTACTGCAGGGACCAAGATAATGGAAAGGAAACAGGAAGGGAAAGGGAAAGAAGGAACCTGAGAGAAAAGAACAGTAGGAGACAGGTGTTTCAAAGGGAGAAATAGATAAAATGGGGGTATTTAAATGGGAGGAGGAGGGAGAGTTACACAAGGAACTTTGGGGCTAAAGGGTAAGAAAGAGCTCAAGGGAGGGGGAACAATAGGAGACTGGTATTATCAAAGGAGAAATATTGAAAATGGGACACATTAAATGGGGAAGTTATGGAGGAAGAGTTAGACAGACAGAGAGAGAGAGAGAGAGAGAGAGAGAGAGAGGAAAGATAAATAATGACTAAGCAGTGTAAATAACCAAAGGCAATCATATTATTCCAACAACCTAATGAAAAATTACATATACAATATCTCCCCCTGAGTCTATGTGTATAGCTGAAGGCTAAATGACAAGAAACAGTGCCAGACAAGAGAAACCATCTTTTAAATTTTTAGCCATGGTAGTCCACGAGACTCCTAATATTACACAGGCTACGGCCAGAGCCCTTCTTTGCCTCCCAGAACTTGAAGGTAGGACCCTATTGCTGAAGACACGACATGATTAGGACACAAGATTTGGAGCAATGGAGTTGGAACTGACCTGAAAGCCACCTACCCTGAAGCTAGTTCTCATAGTTTGGAGAACATTATGGAGGATGCTAAGGGAGAATACCGATCAATGCTTCAACCCCAGCTTCAAGACCAAATAACCACATCAATGACTGGCACATCATAGGATACTGGTGCAGTAGTGTCACTTTTATTTTGCAGGCAATCAACAACTACCTAAGTGGACTAAAATCCCTCTCAATGAGAGGAAACTCATGTGTGGTATGTAAACATACCAAAATACACATGGCTGAAGAGGTCATACATTGAAGACGAAACCCCAACACTGTTATATTCCTAGACTAATAAAATTTCTTACTATGTGAAAATATGTATGTTTATGTTTACAAACAAATATCCCAGTTGCCACTCATCAAAGCTGCTTCTTCTTCACCAGGCAGAGTCTATTATAGAGTATCAAAACTGGTCACACACAGACATTGTCTGTGAATTACTAAAGTCTAAGTGGGACATTTACAATGCAACTTCTACACCTAAGGCTAACAGACTATAGAAAAAGGGATAAAGAGGACACTAATCAATATCTCAGTTCTCATTATGAATCTCCCTCATGCAACAGAGGCCCAGAAACACAAACGGTCACAAGTGGCCAAAGCACAGAGATTAGGAGTCTATAGAATGCTGATCCTTGGAACAGAACCCTATATTAAACTTTACCCGCCCAAGGTTCAGGGAGCATTGTGAAAGAAGTGGCAGAAAGAATGTATGAGCCAAGAAGGAGGTGCGTGACCATATTGAAATGGAGCCCTACAAGCTCCTGGGACTCTGTTCATATTAACCCTCAGCAATGGTGTCAGCATGCACAAAACCTCTGGAAACTCAAGCGGACAAAAGCCCAACATAGAACTGTGGAAATGGACATCTGACCCCAATTTTAGCTGAAGAAATACTGGCAACTGATTACTGCTAAGTGAAGAAGAGTTGATCTTCCTAAAGTAGGGATCTAAAGACAGGCTGCCTAGACCTCAATATATGAACTTGCACTGAAGAACATCTGGGGACACTAACTTGACACAATAGGCCTTAACGTACATCACAGAATATATGAATACCAGTGGGGGACTATGGGAGGGTGCCAGTAGGGAAGGGGGCATAAAGATACTTACGACTGATTAAGATGTTCTGTATGAAATGAAAAAAAATGCAATAAAAAATTAAAAATAGATGAAGTCTTCTTGCTTGGAAATATGTTTTTACTTAAGAATTTTTAAATACTTTTTTTACATTTTTTATTTAATTACCACATGATTAGAAGAAGCATTTCATTACGCTTTAACATATTCAATAACAATTTCCAGAGCAAAAAGATATATCTCTTTCAAAAGTGGCTGTAAATTTTTAGGTTCACAGTTGAATTAAAACAGTTATACAATATTGAACTCAGTATAAACCCTAGAAGACATAAAATTGAATGAGGTTTTTAACCAACGAAAAAGATCTCCATTTCAACATATACTGTTTCCTACAAAAAAATAATTTTTAATGCTACTAACACTTAGATGTTTGCACATGCATCTCTAATCTCTATGTACCTGATTATTACTAGTCACAGTTGGTGACACTCAGATCCTTGGCACCTGAGTGTGGCTATTAAGTCATCAGGTAGATTTCAATGGTAATGTTTTTCACCTCTGCTAATTAACATGAAGCAAATTTTTATGCTTCTTCCTTAAATATAACTCATTTTTTATCTGTTGATTTTTTTGTGTGTATATTATACAGAACATCCCCAAAAATCTTATCTATATACCCACTTCCCAAATGGCACCCTCCCATAGCCTCCCCCTACCCCCAATGGAGCCCATATACTCTGTCATCCCTGCTACTGTCCACTGTGTTCTTGGCACCCCCACCATTCCCCAGTGCTTGTCCATCTGCTGAATCTAGTCAGCCTATCTGGAGAGCCTTGTTTAGGAAGATCAGCTGTTCTTCATCTAGCAGTAATCAGTTGTCAATATTCCTTTAGATAAGATTGGGGTCTGCTGTTCATTTTCCCAGTTCTATGCTGGGTTACTGTATGGGAGTCTCTTGGGCCAACTTGGCCAACACCTCAAAGGAAGGTATCTACTGTCTAGAATTGTTTCTTGTTATGTAGCCTTTAGCTATACACATGGACTCTTAAAAAATTATATTGACCCCTTTATTCTTTGGTTATACTTTCCTTTTGGGTGTTTAAGACCATGCAGTTGGCCCAGATAAACCAATTTATTTTTACTATTAAGGTCATTTGAGGATATGTTCCTCAGGGGTCACATGCACTTGGGAGGAGCCCCTGGCTTCTTTATTTTACCAGTTCCATCTATATGATGATAAGTCAAAGGTCCTGCACAACCATGGCTGGCTTTGCTTGGAAGCATGGAGCAATGTTTCCTCGGTGTTGACCCTTCTCTTTGTAGACGAGACACTAGTTCAAGTCCATTTTAATGGGGTCTCCTGGGCCTCCTTGATCAAGATGACAGGTGACTCACCACAGTTACAGAACACTTTGAGAGATGCTCATAGTCCCCTGGAACTTAGTCAACATAGGAGGGCAAGGGAGCAAAAACTGTCTTTTATGTCCCTCTGACCAAATTAGTATAGGCCTCAAAGTATGGCTGTTAAACATTCAAGAAGGTTAGTTCCACCAGTCTGGTACTTTTAATTACCATGTGCCATGTAGAAGAAGCTTGGGCAAAGACCAAATGGTCTCAGATAAACCTTGCCTAGATATATATTATTTCTTATATTTTTAAATGAGGTTATATAATTAAAACACAATTCATATAATTTCAACACACTATTTAAAGTACTCATAAAGAATATATATTTATAATCTATGTGTCAGCTGTGAGGAGACACTTTTTATTTTAACAAGTCCTAAGAAGGCTTACCATGTTGTTAGCTTTCACATTGTAAGACTTGAAGAACAGGTGATACTGAATGAGAGCATTGGAGAAGCAGCAGGAGAATAAAATTATTCAGTAATGCAGGTAACATTTTCTGGGTATAGTATTGAGGTCAATAGGATATTTTCTGACTGCACAACTGAAGTTAAGTGTATAACTATGCAGTGTTTGTAGACGTTTTGAACATATTTAGCATTTATTTACCCTGTTGATTCAATGATTTACAGTAAGAGTGTAACATTGATAAGGCCTATAGATTGATAAGAGCTTTAGAAAAGATACATGAAACAGACAACGTGACTAATAACCAAACTGGGTTTTCTCAGCCTTACAGTCCTCAGGCCAGAGTCCATGCCAGGGCAAATGTTGAGACAACAGTCAGACTTAGCCCAGTGGAAGCCTAACCTATGCATGCCTGTATCATGCCTTTTATCCTCTGCCATGACTGGGATGGACTTGACATCCTGAAACCCGTCAAAATTTTGTTAAATATACTGGGGTTATGTTCTATTAAGATTTCTACTGTCTTGATGAAACACTGTCCAAAACAACTTGGAGTGGAAATGGCTTATTGTGCTTTAAAACTCCTAAGTTAGAATTCATCACTGAAAGAAGTCAGGTCAGGACCTCAAGGCAGGAACATGGAGGCAGAAATTGAAGCAGAGACCATGGAGGAATGTTGTTTACTGGCTTGTTCCTCTGGTCTGTGCTCAGCTTGCCTTCTTATACCTGCCCAAAGCTGGCAACAGTCACATTGAGGTGGGCACCTCCACAACACTCAACAATCAAGAAATTGTCTCCTACATGCCCACAAGCCAATCCAATAGAGGAAATTTCCAACCGAGGTTCCTCCTTCCCAGGTGTATCAAGTTGACAACCAAAGGCAACTCGGATAGGTCGTACATGCTATCATCAAGAGAAACTTCTGTATGTTTTGTCACAAACGTGAGCTTAAAATTAATGCACTAGGTTGAAGGCATTATGCATTTGCCATGCGTTTGCTTACCAAGCTATTACAACTAGTGCCGTTTACTGATTCTTTTTTGTGTATATTTTATTGAATTTTTTGTATTTCATACAAAGCATCTTAATTAACCCCTTCACCACCTGTACCCTCCCATAGCTGCCCACCCTACACTGGATTTCATGCATTCTGTCATTTATGTTAAGTCCTATGGAGTCATGTTAGTGTCCCCAGATGTTCTCCCTACAAGTTCACCCACTGGGATCTAGTCAGCCTATCTACAATCACCCCCTTAAAGAAAATCAACTCTTCCTCACCCAGCAGTAGTCAGCTACCCAATAGTTCTTTGGCTAAGATAGGGGCATGCTGCCCATTTCAACAGTTATATGCTCAGTTTTTTGTCTGCACAAGTTTGCATGGATCTTGTGCATGCCATTACCACAGTTATAAGTTCATATAAGCAAGGTCCCAGGAACCTTGTAAGACTCTATTTCCATATGGCACTTCCTCCCCTGACTCTTAGAATCTTTCCACCCTCCTCTTCCACTTCAATGCTCCCTGAGTTCTGGCTGGGTGAAGTTTAATATAGGAGTCTTGCCCAAGGACCACACTCCCCAGAATCTTATTCTCTGAGCTTTGACTACTTGTGGCCCTTTGTGTTCATTGCCCTCTGTTGTATGAAGGAACTTCTTTGATTAGAATTGAGGGATACACTAATATTCTCTCTGCCCCATGTTCTACTATGTTCCATGAGTCTTTGGTACAGAGGTTCCATTGTAGAAATATCACTTAGGGTAGGACATCTCACAGATACTTATTCTCTGAGTGTGACCAGTTGTGGAACTCTGTGATCATTACTGTCTATTGCAAAAGAAGGTTCTTTGATGAGTGGTGACTGGCATACTTGTCTATAAATATAGAGATCCATATTTAGCACTTAGTAAGAAATTATATTTGTCTAGGGATGTGACAGTCTTGGTGTTTTCTCTAAGATCTATGACTTCTTAGCCATGTGTAGTTGGCAATTTTTACAGTACCATGCATTAGTTCCCTCCCACTGACTGGGCTTTAAGACCAATGAGGTAGCTCCTGATTACCCCCAAGATGAAAGTAGCACTACTACTCCAATACAGTTTGCTGTGCTGGTCATTGTGGTTGTTAGGCTTTAAATTTGGGGTTGAACCATCAATTGATGTTCTCAAAAACTATGAGAGTTAACCTTCAGGGAGGTGGCTTCCAGGTCAGTTCCAGCTCCATTGCTCCAAGTTCTGTGTCCAAGGCATGTTTTGTCTTCAGCAATAGGGTCTTACCTTCAAGTTATGGGAGGCCATCAAACACTGTGACAATAGCCTGTGCAATTTTGGTAGTCTCTTGGACTATCAAGGCCAACAACTAGAAGGGAGGTTTTGTGATGGCAATAAAAATGTACTAACAATGGTTTCTAAGAACCTTGAACCATGGAAAGCCCTCCAAGATGAAATAGGAAGAAATAAGAAAAGAATGAGGAAGGTAAACAGAAACCTGATCATGCCCCTTCTATTTTATTACCAGTGTACTCACCACTGAAATCTTTGCCAAACTGCTACATTCTTGTGATCTTTTGCAGCCACATGTTTTGTCTAAACATTTGCTTATCTACCAAGTATCCACTTCTGGAATATCCTACTTGTTTGCTTACTATAAATTTCCCCTCAGGTTTGTGCTGCTATTACAGAATAATCCAGGTGTCAGTCCACTGACATAAATAAACTCCATCTCCTTCACTTGACTTGGCTACTGGTCTCTTGACTACCAGAAGTTTCCATAACTTTTCTGCAGACTCCCAGTGAGATCGGGTCATACTCCCATTGCTCTAGGGGCTGCTGTTCCTGGACTGACCATGCAGCCTGCTGTGGGCCCGGGAACAGAGAAGTGTGCACCCCCATAGGGTTTCTGGGGTCTCCTCCCAGGAGGTCAAGAAGGACTGTGAGGCCCTGAACCAGCACTCTCATCAGGTGAAATGAGACGGTGCTGCAGAGTGGAAATCCAGACCAGGTAACGCCCCCCAGAGTAGACAGATAGGAGTTGGCATAAGCTGATCCTCAACCAGGCCGGAAAGGGGACTAAAATTAAACTTCAGTGTAATTCCAAGGTGATACTGGCTCTGATTAGATAAAACAGGAAGGGCTGATCCCCTGCAGGAGGTTGCATTGGAAGCCTCTACATGCTTCCAAGGTGGCACCGACCTACAACAAAGCAGAAAAGGGAAGCACAATTAAACCTCAAGTAATTCCAAGATTATACTGGCCCCGTTTACATAAAACAAGAATTTAATGGGAATAACTAGGAATTTAATGGGAACTACTATCTCAAACTCTGAATGTGCATGAATGTGAAGAATGAAAATGACAGTTCTACAGCTCTACAGCTATGGACTCTGAAAGAGCTCCAATCTCTAAGGTTCCTCTGAGGTTGTTTCACCTAACAGGCACTCAAGTCACATAATAGAAGGTAACCAAGGACGGGGATTTATACGTGTGGCCCTAGGCCTAGTAAGACCTCTTAAGTTGCTGTGAGGTGGTCAGCCAGACAGGCACCAGAATGAGGTAGCGACTTTTGCTCTCCACCCAGTCCTGTGCACACACTATATACATCCTAGGCATATGTAAAATTTCAAATGGATTCCTCCCAGTTCAAGTGTCAGAACAAGATTGTCCTCCAGATGATGCTGGACAACTTTAAACTAGACTAAGCTGGAGATTATGGCATTAAGATGAAACCCTCCAAACTGCGAACTTTCTGTGAAGTTGAATGGCTTGGTATCAGATCTTGCTGGGGAAGAATCCCAGAGTCCAAATGGAGGATACTTGAACCCTAAAACCAACAATATACTTGCTTGAAGAGGAATAATAACAGCCCAACTAAAATACTCATGTGCAGATTTATAAATATGGTTATTATGATGGTGCATTTAAAAGCCTTTTAAATTTGGGCACCCTAAACATCTTTAAATCTATTAAATAGTGTCTCTAGATCTGTTGAATGCTTCACAAAAGTTAAGTGCTAAATGTCTATACAAAAGAGCATCTAAGCTGGTTGTTGAAGGATTCTACTTGTTGGATACCTTTTTGGTTTCAGTTTGCTTTAAAAGTGTTTTAAGGTATCTATTTTGTTTGCTTTGAAAGTGTTTTGTTTTTGTTTTTATTTTGTCTTGTTTTGTTTTTGCTTTCAGACCTGTGAAGGCATGTTTGATTCTGACCATTTCTTTGCTGAAATTTACTAGAAATATTTTTTCTTCTTCTTCTTTTCCCCCTCCATATCTTATCTAAGAGATGGAAAAGTGGATTGAGAAAACCAAATTCCATCTGCAGGTTTGATTAGCATGTTAGCTCATCTTCAGAGCAGGGAATGAATTCTGGGACTGGTCTTCCTGTGTCGTATTGTCTCTGGCCTTGCACTTCATTCTGTCTCCTGCAGCAGGGCTTGTTTTGAAGGGGTGGGGGTGCTTTTCTTCTGAGTGGGCTCTGCTCACTTGAATGTATGCCACACTTCTTGTCCCCTGGAACAGCAACTCCTTTGCCTTTGACTCTCATGGTTGAGTATGCATTAAACTGCCTTTATACTAGCTATTCCTAAAATTTCCTTCACCAATTAAAATCAGGAATCCTGATTTAGCTTGAATGGGGGGAGGTGTCTCTGAACCTTGAATGAGTTCCCTGGGCTCCTGGGGATGACCATGTGGCAGTTGTATCTTGGTCACTCCTGAGGTTTCTCGGTACTTTTTATGGGATCTATCTTGGGGCATTGTTGGTGAGTTTCCCATCTGTAGCTTGTATGGCCTAGTCTAGTAACTAAGCACCTCAGGGTTTTGGGGTTTTGGGGTTTTTTGTTTGTTTGTTTGTTTTTCTTCTGTTTTTCTGGCCAGAGAACCACTTAAAATCCCCGAGACTCATCGATACTCTGGAACCTGGGTCAGACACAGTATCACATAGCTTCTTCTGGGATATATCATAACAGATGATCCTCAGGATGGTCTGAACTAGTCACTTGCCTCCAAGAGAACAGCCTGAGACAAAATGAGACAACTGCAGTGTGTTAGGAATAGCTCCTTTTCATCTTTATTTATTCTTAATCTAAGGTTTTTAATGTTTCCTTTACTGTCATTCCTGTCACCTCAGATTTATATATTGCTAATAGCTTAGACAAGAGGCGCTCTGCCCGTTTCATATGTAAAGGCATCTCCCCTTCTAAGAACTAATAAACATTAGTCTTTGCTTTCAAACCCTGTAAAACTTAGAATTTAGTTTATAATAAGAAATTCTAATCTTTTAATCCTATCACACCTTGTAAGACTTTTGTTTAAGGGAAGGCTCTGATGCATTCCTAAGCCTAATCACCTTGGGCAGTGAATTCTCCCTTTAAGCAGATTCTTTTAAACTGGATCTGACTGACCAAGCAATGCATCCTTATGCAAAAGTAGATTCTGCCTTGCCAAATTACTTTTGCTTTTTGCACGTGTTCTTTGTCTTGAGATCTTTATGTGGTTTCCTTTTCATGATATTCATAATAGGAAACATAATGTGAACAAAGAGTAATTACAAAAGCTTGGTTACTAAAATCTGTCTTATATAGAATTGTGCATATATCCACCATCTACATGAACTTATATTTTTTAGTAAAATAATTCCCTTCATATAAAATTGACCTATAAGTTTTCATGTAAACCAAAATTGCTAAATTACAACATGGTTCCTATTGCTTGAGGATATAAATTAATTTGGAGAGATGATTATTTCTGCTCCAGAGTGCAATTTAGCATGTTTTATATGACATAAACATTTTAAAGACTTTTAGGGCATTTTGACCACCAGTGCCTGTTTAAAGCCAACAAACAGGTTTGTCAAGGTCCATATCTTTGCAGATCCTATGTGAAAATATCTCTAAACATTTTATCAGAAAATTGGCCATTTAAAAACTACATCAAGGATTACAAACACATCTTAAAGTTTATACATTATAATAGTACAATTGCTTGCGTGTATGTAAGTGCACCCATGTTGTGTAATGTCTGCAGAGGAGGGAAGAGAGTGATGGATCCCCTGGAATTGAGGTTAAATGGCTGTTAGCTGTCATGAGGGTGCTGAAATTTGAACCCAGGTCTTCTGAAGGAACAGCCAATGCTCTTAACCACAGAACCATTTCTCCACCCCCACCTCTCATGGCCCATCTTTTAACTGGATCATTTTTTTTTTCTTTTCTTTTTTTTTTGATTCTTTATATATTCTTGATGTTAAAATCTCTGTCATATGTGTTGCTGGTGAAGATATTTTCCTACCCTGTGGGTTTTTTCTTCACTTCCTTGGTTATTTCTTTTGTTGTACAGAAGCTTTTTAGTTCAATGAAGTCCCACTTGTTGATTCCTGACCTTAATGTCTGAGCAACTACTGTCTGATTTGGGAAGTCCTTTCCTACACCTACATCTTGTAAGGTACTGCCTATGTTTTCATCTAACATTTTCAAAGTGTCAGATTTCACTTGAGGTTTTTGATCCATTTGGAGTACGTGTGTGGAAGGTGAAAGATAAGGGTCTAGTTTCATTCTTCTACAGGTGCAGATCCAGTTTTGCCAGCACCATTTGTTGAAGGTGCTGTCTTTCCTCCAGTGTGTGTTCTTGACACCTTTGTCAAATATCGGGTGACTGAAATTGCATGTACTCGAGTTTGGATCTTCATTGATGTTGCACTGATCTATGTGTCTATTTTTGTGCCAGTACCATGTGTTTTTATGACTATAGCTCTGTAATATAGCTTGATATCTGACACATTAATCCCCCCAGAGTTGCCTTTTCTGCTCAGGATTGCTTTTACTATCTGGGGTCTTTTGTGATTCCCAAATGAATATTAGGATTTTTTTTTTTTTTTACCTAATTCTGTTATGTATGCCATGGGGATTTTAATAGGGATTGCGTTGCATCTACATATTGGTTTTGGTAGGATGGTCATTTTGACAATATTAATTCTTTCCATCCACAGCATGGGAGGTTCTTCAATCTCCTGGTGTCTTTCTCAAACTTTATTCAAAGATTTAAAAATTTCAACCAGAAAATTAAAAGAGAATACTTAAAAAAAACCTATACTCTATTAAATTTGAAAACCTAAAAGTAATGGATTAATTTCTATAATCATGGGAACCACCAAAGTTTAACCAAGAGGAGATCAACAGCTTATCAACACTAATACAAAGCCTCCCAACTAAAAAAAAAAAAAAAATCCAGGCCCAAATGGATTCACAGTAGAATTCTATCAGACATTTAAAGAATATAGCACCACTTAAGTCACTTAAGTTATTCAAAAATGTAGAAACAGAGTGAGAACTCATAAACTTCTTTGAAGACAAGATCACTCTAATACCAAAAACAGGTAAAAACACAATGAAAAAAGAAAACTATAGGCCCACATCCTTAATGAACATAGATGCAAAAATTCTCAACAAAAATCTTGCAGACCACATATAGACACATATCAAAAGATTATCCACTATGTTCATGTCAGCTTTATTCCTGAAATGCAGGGATGATTCACTAAATATTATAAAATGTATAAAAGGATTCAAAAATAAAAATGACATGGTCATCTCAATAGATAAAGAAAAGGCTTGGATAAAATTCAACATGCATTTATGTTAAAAGTCCTAGAGGTAATTAGATTGGAGGGAACATACCTCGGCATATTTAAAGCTATATACAACAAATCCATGGTCAACATGGGTTTTAAGTGGAGAAAACCCAAAAGCATTCCTATTAAAATCAGGAACCAGACAAAGCTGTCTATGTCCACTCCTTTTTAAAAATGTGCTTGAGCCAGCAGTGGTGGCGCATGTCTTTAATCTCAGCGCAAGGGAGGCAGAGGCAGGAAGATCTCTGAATTCCAGGCCAGCCTGGTCTACATAGTGAGCTCTAGACCAGTTGGGGCTACAGGTAGACCTTGTCTTTAAGAAAAAGATGAAAAAAAAAGTGTGCTTGAAACTCTTGATAGAGCAATAAGAGAAGGAAATAAATGTGTAATAACTGGAAAATAAGAGATCACATTAGTCATATTTGTAGATGATATTCGACCTAAGAGATCTCAAAAATTCTACTAGAAAATTCCTAGAAATAATTAACACTTTCAGCAAAGTGTCAGGATACAATATCAATCTACAAAAAACAGTAGTCTTTCCATATAGTAATAACAAGAAATCAGAGAGAGTATATGGAAACCTTTCCATTCACAATAGCCTCAAAAATTTAAAATATGTAGGAATGAACTTGATCAAAGCCATTCCTGGTTCCTGTGGTTCCAACTAAACTTTAGATGTGCCATCTTGTTATTTAAAACTGAGCAAAACGCTTATTCCTGTCGGAGTGTGTTAATCCACAGAGGAAAGTCATGTGCTTGGCATCCATCAATATTTATGTATCTATCTATTCCACAGAGTAACCATTCAACTACAGATAAATATAATAACATATGAAAAAACTATGAAGAAAGTATTAACAGCTAATTAATAAAAATTTCTTCTGCTCCTTTTGCCTGATGTTCTTAGAATGAACTGGAGACTCTGCCTTTCCTACTTATATAAGTAAACTCACATATGTATGGAGGATATTCAGTACCTCATTTAAGAAACAAAAATCATATTTTTGAAAGCAGTTTCTTCAGTCAGCAGATGCTTTCCCCAATCTCCAATGTTATTATAGGGTTTTAATTAATTGATGATTTAAATTGTGAGGTAAATCATTACTGAATTTGAAGACTAAAAGGTCCTGTGTTTGTAGAACTTAGAAAATCTTTATATAACAAAAACTTTGTCCAACCCTCTCCTCTTCAAAAAAAATCCCAAACCAAAACCAAACTCAGAAAGCAAAAGCTCTAGACTGTAAATGGAATGCAATAGGCATTGTCAGCAAACAGCATTGCTCCGCGTGGGGCAACAGTGGCCATTCACAAGGAAACTGTTGTCATGAGGTTTTAGTGGTTTTTTTTCTGTGGAGATGCCTTGGTCACATTGTCCTCAATAATTTTCGCTGTACATTTTAAAGAAGAACATGTTAAAATGACATGTGAACACTGTGACAGCTTGCATACAAGGGGTTCCTTAGAACCATTACCATTAAAAAAAAGCAAAACTAAAAAAACAAACTAAAACAAAAAACAAAAACAAAAAAAACTTTCCTGGTGTGGTGGCATATAACTTTAATTCCAGCCCTAAGGATGCAGAGGCAGATTAATCTCTGTGAGTTCAAAGTCTGTCTGCTTTACATAGAGAGTTACAGTACTGCATAGGGAGTCACAATCTCAGACAAATAACTGAACAAACAAGCAAAACCGTTCATAGGGATATTTAACTGGAGTAAGCAGCTGAAAGTTGTCTAAGGAGCTGTGTATAGGGTCTGCTGTCCTCCCTAAAGCTGGGTTTCAATTGATTCTTCAGGACCAGAACGCCTACGTTTGTTAAATTTATGTGCAATTTGTAAATTTTGTATTGAATGTGTGTAACTTCTCTCACCTAATCACTTTTGGCTGTACTTCTCTAGCTCTTTCCCTGATTAAAAGAAAAAACCCCAGTTGGCAGGATGTTGCTCCAATGCTGTATGTACTAAGCTCACAGTCAAGGTTCTCGCAGACGCAGTGAATTGCTCCATGAGTCTTGTTCCTACTGCCAGAGTGTGTAGTTACCTTGCTCAGTTTGATTGGCAAGGACCAGGACCATTTTATTTATATCTTAACTTTATTTATTCTTGTATATTCACAAATTAAATACATATGTATATGTATTAATTTTTAGGCTTTATAATATTCTGTATACTCTTAAAATTCAATAAGTAGTGTAAAACAATATGTACTCATAGTCATGTGTATACAAGTATATATCTTTG
>NW_008333042.1:870690-877497 GCF_000622305.1 Nannospalax galili
CAAAGTTATATCTGTAAACATATTTATATGTATATATTTTAACATTAAAATTTAAAAATAAATATTCTAATGATTGTCATTGTGGATTTTTCAATTCTAAGATATAATCAAGAATTGTTTTTATACTCTAACTATATGATCTGTGCCTCACTTTCTCTTGGTCACTTTCTTACAGAAAGCCTGACTAGCTGTCCTTGGCTTCCCTATGGCATTTGTTGAGAGCTCAGCCCCCTTGTTCTCGTGCTCAGGTGTCTAGGAACCAGGGGAACTAGCAGCACATTGATCCTCCCAGACCCTTTCCTCTTCTCAAATTCTCACTCTTCTCCATGGGGCAACTAGAAACTGTGACCTACTGCTTTTACTCCCTTGAAACTTCCCCAGTAGCCCATATAATCTACACTGAGCATAAACCTGTTTGGAGCATCTGCATCTTGGGAATCTTCTATCAGTTCTGCCTAGAGACAAGGAGTCCATCTTGTTGACTGAACTTTTAACATCATGATCACTAACCTCAAGTGAACCCTAAACAAAGCTCCCTGTATAGTAAGTCTCCAGAAGTATTTACTAGCTCCTTTACTTTCCTCAAAATCCAATACCAGTACCATTCCTGTTGCAGCCAGAACTTTTTTTCTGTAGACATAGGAGGAACTGAGAGAATAGAAACAACTGCAGAGGAGAAATTCTTGATGCGCTCAGCATCCATTTCCTAGCCGTCCACCTGGCTTCCTCAGTGCTGACCTAGGATGAGTTGCTACATTTATCACTTGTTCCTCACTTTCCTCTATTCAGAGACTTGTTTCCAGCAATCATTATCCTTCCTTGTCTCGGTTTCTTCATCCCAATATCATTTGCCATAGCTTATGTTTCCCATGGGAAATCGTCTTACATGATTGTCCTACCTGCTCTGTCACCCTTACAGCTTATCTGTTAAAAATCTCCATGTCTTCCTCCAGTGTTTCCTATACTCACTAATTTTCACATTTATTTCCCAGCCAAAAAGTAATCACTTTATCTACCTTAGTAAATTCAACAAGCGGTCTTCTTTTCACATTGTACTTAATTTATTGCCTGTACTTCCTTTGACAAACTTTAAATATCATTTATTTGTGGGTGAATGACAAATATACATAGTTGAACTTTCTAGCTAGAATTCTGGATTGTGAGTTAGGTAGTCACTTGACATCTTCATACGAATGGACTAAGCTTTGCAAGTCCAAAATTTTGCTCTTCATTTCCACATTAAAAGTTACTCTTCCCACATGTATTTTTTCATCTTAGGAAAGTAAATTTTTATTTTTACATTTACTCAGGAAATAAACCTTTGACTATATTTTAGAATTCATTCATTAATTTTATACTTCACAGTCAAACCATCTTCAAATCCTTACTTCACACTTAAAATCATTCAAAATACTTTCTTCACACAACTTCCACTAGTAGCAGCTGGCTAAACTCACTATTATTTCTCTATGTAAATTAATTCCACGACCCATCTAGAAAGGGCCTTTGTTCCCCTATCTACCTTTTCAACTTAAAGAGAGATGTAAGAAAAACTTTTGTGCTCCATGGCATTGCATGGCATGGATGTACTCACATACATGCAGGCAATACACTCGTACACATAAAATAAAAATAATAAATAAAATATTTTAAAAAATTGTTGTGATTCACAGCACAAAGCCTTTCGATGGCTTTTTTAAATCTCACTTGAAGTAAAATTCAAAATCCTTTACTCTGCCTGGGAAGTTCCCGCAGCTCTGGATTCGCTACCATGCCTATTGGACTTCACCAGCACAGTTCATCAGGCCTACTTGCCGTGCAACATCTCTAGTATCTCATCTCTGTTGTTGCAATTGCCCCTCTTTGGAATATTCTGGCTCCTGACAGAAATGACATTTGTTGTTTTGTATGTTTGATAAATCCTAAGCCTTGACACCTTCTCTGATTAGTCCTTCTTCTCAATACATATGATTTATTCCCAGATGTCATAGTGCTTTTGTGCTTATCACTGATCTTTTTCAAATACAGCCTTTCATGATGCTCCCAGCCGCTTCAACATCTAACACATTTAAGATGTTCACTACCTTAAATGAGTGGGATAATATATTTTTTGGAAACATTTCAACAACCATATAGTATATATACCTCAACTTAGGATTTGTCCACCATCCATGATTGCAAAATGACAACTCCTTGATGATGTAGATTCTACATTAACACATCACCATACTGAAAATCATATTTAGTCTCACATATATTTTTTTTCCTTTAATAATCCATAATTTACTGCTTACAATTTGTTTTACTGCCCCCCACATTACACAGCTTTTTGTCACTAGGAACATACAATCTGTACTGTGAATTCACAAATCCTTAAAATATACAGCTCTTTTTCAGATTATATGTCTTTATAATTTTTTACATAGAAGATATAACATATACTAATTATAGTAAACAGAAATTCAATTCTTTTTAAATTCTCGTCTTAACCAAAATGTTTATCATTTATCTTTACTTGATCCCTCAGTGCCTTTAATGTTTATTAGCTATATATAAAACTGTACCTTTATTATGTATGAAACACATTTATATACTGTATGTATATAAAACATCATAATATATATTATATTGAGGGTTTTGGTGTGTTTTCTAATATTTTGATTTATTATTTTTATTTTATGTGTATAAGTGTGTTGCCTATATGTATGTAAGTGCACCTGTGTCATGCAATGCACACAGAGGATAGAAGAGGATCTCAGATTCCCTGGAACTGGAGTTACAAATGGTTGCTAGCTACCATGTAGACATTAGGAATCAAACCCAAGCCCTTTCTAAGAGTGGCCAGTGCTCTTAATTGCTGCTGAGCCATCTCTGCAGCCTGGGGTGCGCTGGATAGCTTCATTGTCAACTTGATACACCTGGGTTCAGGGATCCTCAATTGGGGAATTGTGTCCATTGAACTGGACTGTGGCCAAGTCTGTGGGTAATATTCTTAATTACTGACTGATATAGGTGGGCCCAGGCAACTGAGTGGTGCCATCCCTGGGCAGGTGGGCCTATGTGGTATAAGAAAGGCTGAGCAGGGGCTGGGGAAGCAAGCCAGTAAGCAGTCTTCCTTCAAGGCCTGTGTTCAGCTCCTGCCTCCAGGTTCTTGCCCTGAGTTCCTATCTGGGTTCTCTAAGTGATGACCTAGGAAATGGAAGCCGAATAAACCCTTTCCTCCCCAAGTTGGTACTGTCAGAGTGTTTTGTCACAGTAATGGAAAAACAAACTAGAACAGGAGGTTATTTTTATTTATTTTTTTGAGACAGAGAGTTTCCCTGTAACCCCAGTGAGCCTAAACTTTGCTGTGTAAACCAGGTGATCCTCAGTCTTACAGAGTCTGCCTGCCTCTTCCTCCTGAGTGCTAGGATTAAAGTATTGTGCAACCATGTCTGGCTGTACTGAGTTTTTTTTTTTTTTTTTTTTTTTTTTTTTTTTTTTTTTTTTTTTTATTTTTTTTTTTTTTGTATTTCTAATGTGTCTTGCTTTATTTTTTGTTTCATTTTATTTTCTGGTGGTTTCCCACCGTTAGCTTCTTTCTAGAAGCTTCTAATTAGTTTCAGGTGAGATGAAGAGTTTCTGCAGGAGATGGAATGGAAGGCTGAGAGATTAATGTGGGGCTGAACATGACTCAAGTTCATTATATACTTGTTTATTCAAAGAATAAAGAGTAAAGTTAATTATTTTACTAATTATTTTAATTTCACATGTATGAGTATAATGCCTGCAATAGATGTAAGCGTGCCTGTGTCATGCAATACCTGACAAGGTCAGATGAGGGTGTTGAACTCTCCTGGAACTAGAGTTACGAACAGTTGTTAGCCACTGTGTAGGTGCTAAGAACTGAACACTGGTCCTCTGGAAGAGCAGCCAGTGCTCTTAACTGCTTGTTCATCTCTCCAAGCCCCCCCCCCAAAAAAAGTGAATTAAAAAAGAGAGATACATGGCATTTAGTTACACTGTAAGGCATCGTTACATTTTTTTAAGTGGCCTTAAACTCACAATGCTGAACTCTTTCTGCTGTCTTTGGTAATTCCTTTTTAAATTTTAATTTCTTAATTGGAAATTTTATGATTTTCATACATTACACTTTGATGGTATTTAGATCCTTTTCCTTATCCCCACCTCCCCTTATTGCTCCCTGCCCAGTTAATGTATTCTATAAATGTATTCCATAATAATAATAATTTCTGGTACAATAATCCAGGGTAAAAGCCCTTGACTGGGGAGGTTATAAGGCCCCAATGTGAAGCATGAGCTATTGTTTTGTTCAATGGTTGTGTTGTACCTGTGAAACTGCCTTCTAAACATTTACGTTTATGCCCATACTTTATTACTGCAGTCAGCCTTAGTTGATCATGTGAAGAGACTTGTTTTTTGCATTGGGTAGTTCCTGAAAACAAGTGGATATTGCTGTGGTAGAGGTCAATAGCTCACCTATGGATGCAGGAAAATAATAAGATATTGACATCACTCACTGCAAGGCTCAAGGAGCATTGAAGAGCAGTGAGAAGACAGTTTAAAAGAGTGAAAGAAAGGGCTGAGTGTTGTGCAGTTCTTTCCTGTTAGCTGGAATATTTCCTTCTGGAAGAAGGGAAGCTTATGAAACTCAGGAAAGAAAGAAAACTTACAAGGCTGGGAAGTAAATGAACCAAGTAACAGAAAGATCTGAAAGTCATAAAATCCGTAATGTCCTTTTCCAATACTATAAAAGCAGTAACCGTCACAGGGGGAGGTGGCTGATCAGCCAAGCTGCCTGCGAGTTCTAGAAGGAGCTTCCAGGATGCAGCTTTCATAGCTCAGAGCTCAGGCTGGGGTAGGCTTTTTGCTGATGCAGCTTCTTTTGAATTACCCATAGTCCTGTGTCTAACTCCTGTTAGTAACCCAATAAACTCACCAATTCACTAAGTCAGACTTCAATGGAATCATTTCTTTGAACTGTCACAACTGTCATATCTGTGATGAATCAACATCTGTTCATGATTCCCCAGAATATGTCACACAATGGCAGCTTTCCTCCAGCATGTTGTTCTGCCATCATAGCTCAGCAATATCTCAAACTTACTACAGTGATACCAGCTATGGACTGAGTCACCTAAAACAGTGAGCCTGTCTTTGTTTAAACTTATTTCTCTCAGACATCTTGTCACAGTGACAGAAAGACAGTCAATACATGGAAGTTCTTAAGTCCAAATTTTACTGAGTAAGCTGGGTATGTCTGCACATGTCTATATTCGTAGCACTTGAAAGGCTGAGGAAGGAGAATTACCATGACTTTAAGGCCAGTTTGAACTATATAGTGAAATCTTTTCTCAAAAAAAAAAAAAAAAAGAATGAAAAAAATTGAGTAAACAGATAAATATCACAGGGCAAGCCTACAGGCTAGAAACATATGTAAACTTGATAAAGACTTGATGTAAAGTTTTTAAGGGAATTTGGCAGTCTGTAAACTAAGTAGTTATTTGTTACAACCTTGAAGGGCCATTTCTTCTTTCTGTAGGTATTAATCATCTACAAAATGCCTTTGAAGCATTAGCTACACTAGTCCAAAATAGGGTACACTTCAAGTTGACACATAAAATTTAACTAAAATAGTATATTCAGAAAAGTATCTACATGATCAGAACACAATGCTTCAAAGACAATAACTTCCACAAATTTTATACAATATCTACAGTATTAAAATATTTTATGTAATATTATAACCATTATAGTATTGTTGATAAAAACAAAAAAAGAAAAGAAAATACTCCATCAACAAAGAAGTGGAAACAATGTTCTATAGTTACAAAGATTTGGACATCTATTCTGTAGAAAAAATTTAAATGCATAAACTTTGAAAACAATATTTAAAGAATTGACTTTCAGATATCATTTATGAAGAGGGTAACAAATGTGTGACAGAAGGAGGCTTTATTTTCTGGCACTAAATCGATTGGATATCTACATGAACAAAAAGAGGAAGTGACCATTAATTCACACTCTTTACTACCAGAGATTATAATTAACAATTATAACTCACCATACAGATTAAATGTAAAGACAATATTAACTTTTCTCAGAAAATTTCCTTACATGGGTTTGCAGTTAGAGAAGAACTTACCAAAGGGAGATTATCAAATTAGACTGCACTGATGTCAAGTATTCTGTTCCTCAGATAATATATGTGAGCATGAACAAGCAAATCAGACTGTGAGACCAGGGTTGGAGCATACTGAGAAAAGCTTTGTTATCTAGAATAGCAGTATGTTCCACAAAGCCTGAAAATCCAACTCAATATGAAATTAAGCATGAATGTCACCAGGCTGTCCAGATGGACAAGGACATTAAAATCTTATCCAGCTCATTAGTCACCAGGTAAATGCAAAGGAGAAGCACAGGAATGTACTTGCAGAGAGAGCAGCTAGATTTCTATAAGTAAAGCAGGAACAAAACACTTATGGCTATGAGAGATGGGAAAAACAGAATTATGATGGTCTACTTGTGTTAAATAATACCAACTCTATGAAAAAACAAGTTTGCAGTAGATAAATAGCTTAAACTTTAGGATTTCAAGTTAATTTCTTGAACAATTAAAATATAAATCATTTTTGTGTAACTTCATACATCAGCCAAATATTTAAAGACATTAATGAAAGAAAGAATTTTTTTTTCCAGAGCAAAGATGCTTCTCTTTCAAAATTAGCTGTAAATTTTGAGTTTCAAGTTTCAATCAATACAGTTATACAATATTGAACTCAGTATAACCCTTATAAGACATAAAAT
>NW_008333042.1:884246-887326 GCF_000622305.1 Nannospalax galili
ACTGTGAGGTGCGGGATGGAAGGGTGAATGTCGCTTAGGGAGTCCCGGCGCAGAGAGCTGCGCTATAGACTTACCCCAAGAGGCCTGAGGATAGTAGTCAAGAAAGAATTTTTATATGAAGTAGTAATGAAAGATTACATTTTATACATAAAAGAAAAAAGCAAACACTAGCCTTACATAGTGGCTCATACTACTTAGGAGGCTGAGGAATGAAAGTCACTTGAGTCCAAGAATTCAAAGCAATATGATGAGACCCAGTTTCAAAAAAATTAAGGAATTAAAGTATCTGGATATTAGAATGATAGGCAGTATTCTACTCTTACTGTATAAATTTGCGTTTTAAAACTCTACCATTTGTATGAATTGCTTTGTTCTTTGGCAGTTTCTTGCATGTGTATAATGCACTCTGATTACACTTTCTACATACCCTCTTTTATCTCCTTCTCATCTCTGACAACTCCCTACTCTGTCCCAGATTAATGACTTTGGTTTTGTTTTGTGTCCCATTTAGCTTGACAAGAGCCAACTGTGTGAGTATTGGTTTGGATCCATCTAATGGAGCCTGGTGAAGTCACCAGGAGCATACAACTGGAGATAATTTTTCCTCCTCTTGCTGGTCTATCAGTAGCAAATATTTCAATAGTAAGAGTTAGGACCCACTAAGTCCATGCTCCATCCTTACATTACTGTTGATAGGCCCATTCTTGTACAGACCTACTGCAGGCATCCACAGCTGTTGTGAGTTCATGATTTCAATGGCTGTGTCTTGCTCAGAGCATGGCATTTCACAGCCCTTCTCCCTATCTTCTGGATCTTACATTCTTTCTGCCTCCTCTTCTGCAGCATTCCAAGAAACTTGGAGAGGATGGTATAAATATCTTATCTAAGACTAAGCAACCATTCTTCATTTATTCTCAACACCATTGGTCTTTGCCTTCACTGCCATTTACTATAAGGAGGTTTTTCTGATTAAGGATGAGAGCAGCATTTGTATACAGGTATAAACGTAAGTATTTAGAGGGTAGTTGATGCTATGTTAACTTAGTCAAAACAGTCTCCAGTTATCCCCTAGGGCCTATGATCTTCACTATCATGGGTTTCTGATCAGATTTCCACAACCAGGTATGATTCTCTCCTCTGCAGTGGACCTGTAATCCAATCCGAGACTGGTTGGACACCGCCATTGCAATTGTGACACTGTTGCACCACTGGGTCCCTCTTGCCTGGCAGGTTGTTCTTGTAGTTCCTAGGGTTCACAGCTGGGAAACATTGTTGTCTTTTCCCCCAACAGACTGGGTAGCACCTTCCAGTACTATGGAAACTAGATGGCAGGAAGGAAGTTTCATGTGCCTCCAGCTACATTTCTTTGTATCATGCAACCGAAGTGTATGGCATCTTGAGCAATAGGGGCTTATCAACTAGTTCTGTGGGCAGCCAAGAGGAATTACAAGAGCCTGTATTGTTTTTTTTTTTTGGGGGGGGTCTCAGACAAAGAACTCATAATTATATCACCCTGGAATTGGGAGGGTCTGTTTAATGACCCATGGCTTCTAAGAGGAGCTTTTTCCAACCATGCAGGGTATTTCTCTTCAAACTGTGGTTTTAAAATAATTACTTTTATTTTCAGTTTAGCTAGAACATAGTAGTTTACATATGGCTTTTTCTTACCCCTTTCATTTTGGTTAACCTTGCCCCCACCCTGTTTTCTCTTCTGTCCCCTACCACTTCCCTGCTTACATATCAAGAAGAGAGGAAAAGGTTATATGTTGGTAATACTAATTTTAAGTTTTTATAACATGAAATATTTCTATAGTAATATAAATGGATTATAAAACTAGATAATTAAAGAAGAGATGTCATACATGTTGGCACAGGTCTGTAATCACAGCACATGGGAGGCTGAGGTAACAGAGTTGAGAGTTCAAGAAACTTCAAGGTAAGTCTGTGTTACTGAATGAACTTGAATTTACCCTGCCTAAACAAACAAAGAAAAATACAACCAGAGAAAAAAACCTAACATCTTAGTTTCTGGAAGTAAAGAACAATAACAGTATTTCTGAATTATTTTCCTTGTTGTTATTTTGTTTTGTTTTTTGAGACAGGATCTCACTGTAACCCCAGCTGGCCCAGAACTGACTACATAGATCAGGTTGTCATCCATCTCAGAGATCCACCTGCATCTGCCTCCTGAGTGCTGGTATTAAAGGCGTGAATCACCACATTCTAATTTTACTTCTTTGACATTTACTAGATCAGTGTATTCAGTAATATTTTCTTAATTTTGCAAATATTTTAAAGTCTTGCTAATTATTTCTTTTATTAAAAGCATGTTTACTAAGCAGGACATGGTGGCATTTGGGAGGCAGAGGCAGGCAGATCTCTGTGAGTTTGACGCCAGCCTGGTCTACATAGGGAGTTCCAGGCCAGCTTGCTTCAGGGAGATTCTGTCTCAAAAAGGCAAAAAAGTGTTTCGGCGTACAAAATTGTTGAGTTATAATAGTAAATACAGACAAACAAAGGGTTATGTTTTTATATTTACTTCTTAACACTTGTCATGTTCATGAAGGACAACTTCAAAATTTAGTTTCCCATACATACACATAAAATAGTCCATTTAGTGTGAATTTTGTATGCTTAAGTTTTTCTTTTTGAAGTATTCTTAGATACTTCATATCAAAAATTTCAGAAATTTTGTATGTTTTTATTTAAAATTTTTTCATTCATGTAGATGTCTGTATGTACTATGTGTGTTCACATGCATTCAGGTTCCCCTAGATCTGGAGGTACAGGTGGTTGCAAGCCACCGAAGAGGGGTACTGGGAACCAAGCTCTGGTCTTTTGGAAGAAAAGCAAGTGCTTTTAACTGCCGCCTATCTCCATAACCCCCTTGAAATTATTGTTTATTTATTTTTAAATTTGAAAATTTCATAAATGAATACACCGCATTTGCATCATTTCTATCATCATCTCTTCCCCCTCCAAATCCCGTGTCCCCCATGACCTCTCAAATTTATGACCTCTTCTTCTAAAACTTATATATATATATATATGTGTGTGTGTGTGTGTGTGTGTGTGTGTGT
>NW_008333042.1:887722-920142 GCF_000622305.1 Nannospalax galili
AGCCATACTCATTGCAAAAACACAAGACCTGACAAGCAGCATTTTAGGGAAAAGAGGCTTTATGTGGGATTCCTATAACAGCCACAATGGAAGATAATAGAACTTAAAAGTAACATTAGGGTAAGGAGATTTTTTTTTTTAGTTTGCATAATTTCATTTTCACCACATTAACCTAAGAAAGCTGAAGTTGAAGAGCCTTTTGTAATTTTTCTGAATATTTCTATGAGTATGGCTTTTTTACATAGTAACTAGCAGACACAGAATTATGTTTCAGACTTTCTTACATGCAGTGCTCTAGATGTAGCTCACAAAACATCAATGAGAGACGGCTGCATATGAGATAACTTCAAGGAAAGCGACTGAAGTAGATTTCCACAAGTGAGGTGAGGTTTTCCTCAGTCGAAAGTCTCTACGATTTGGTCTCTGGGCTATACATAGGGGCAGAACCCCTTTTAAAGGGAATTCTGACAATGGCAACAGCTGCAGAAGTTGATAGGTCATCTAATCTTCCTCCTCATTTCTGCAGGTTCTCAGTGTTGCTCTGGTACCCATTTAGATCTCTATAATTGTTTTTGATTGAGCCGTGACTGTCAAAGTGTTCCTTAGCCAGTATATTTTTGATACATTTTATTCCTGTAGGAAATAATTCCTCTTTGGCACACTATTTGTTTTTTGTTTTTGTTTTCCTCCAACGTGTCTAGTGTTTTATTAAATGAATGCTTGATTACAGACATGAAATACTTCTATATGAAAAATGTGAGCAGACACAGAGGATTTTCCCAGTGTCTACTATGTTGATACTAAGAATGGACATTTATAGAAAAAGGTCCTGCTGTGCTTTGCTGCTGACCTTAGGCTCCACTATTTGGTGATTGAAAGGTCAGAACCTGAAATATGTGCCAATTCTTGTTCAAAAAGAAAAAGATTAAAGAAACAAATGGCAAACTAAGACCTTTGGGGCAGAACATTTCTAAGCTGACCTGAAGGACAGTATTGACTTCTGAAAAAAAATATCATATTCCCATCTAAGGCTTCCTAACAGGTAAAGAGCAATGCTCACAGAACTGCAGGTTAGGCTAATCAACATAGATACATCCATAATTTTGTTGCATGTTTTGTTTGAACTTTTATGCTTTGTAGAAAAAAAATGTCTGTTTTTAAAAAATCAGGATGTTACACATAAAGTTGAATTTTCTGAATTCTTGAATAGCTGGCATTTCTCATAGCACAACACTCTCAACAAAGAATGGTCACAGAAGAATGTGAAGAAATTTTGCTTACAAAAGGTACCCTGCATACACACTTGAGTTTCCCCAAAGCCTTTCAGTTATGTAAACATACGTTCGATTAATTTATTATATACATCATACTTTTAGATATAAACCTGAGGACTTAATATACACACATCATATTCACAGTGAATAACTATATGAGTGAAGAGATGAACACAATGTGCATGTAAAGTTGGTCAATAAATCTCAGCCTAGTCTGCAGCTCTTTCCCACATTTTAAGTAGTTATATCTCATTAAATCTTCTACCATTATATTCTTAGCCCTTTCTGTATCTAAAATCCTGAATTCAACTTCAAGTTAAAGCGAAAGACAGCATAAAATTATTTTCCATCCTAAATAATTATCATTCAATGATTGTATATTATTAGTATTGTTACCCATAAAACTTAATTTTCCTTAAATTTCATTTTTTTCTGCTATGCCTATTCAAATAACTTCTTTTGTATGGCTTTAATTTTAAAACAACCTGTTTCTACTACAGAACATCTTTGGTAAACAATTGAATTTTTATGTAAAGTGGTCAGATATTATAAAACTTTAATGTATATTGTGATTGAAATATGTTGGAGAGGTGGCTCAGCAGTTAAGAACACTGGCTGTTCTTGCAGAAGATCAGGACTCAAATACAAATACCCACATGGCAATTAACAACTGTCCATAACTCCAGTTCCAGGGGATCAGATAGCCTCTTGTCCTCCATGGGCATTGCATGACACAGGTGCACTTACCTACATGTAAGCAATACACTTATACATAAAATAAAAATAACAAATAAAATATTTAAAAATATTTTTACTTAATTTATATTCCTCTCAGTGAGTGGTTCCATATAACTAATTATTCATAATCAAAACAAAATCTATGTGGCTCAATTACTCTATTACTGGAGGTTGAAAGCAAAAGGAATAAGAACATTTTGTATTTTGAAGTGACATATTTCCTGGATAGAAATAGCAACCAATTTTATCCCATTGTTGGACAATGTTCATAGTGTCTCCCTTCCGTTAGCTGCTCATGGTGACCACCAGGCTCTGTGCTTATTCTGCTTTGCAATCATCTCAGTTATCTGTGAATTGATGGGTAGCGGGAGGCCAAGTTTTGGAGTGAAACATCAGCCCATTATTTTTCCATAATAGTTGTCAAGGCTTAAGATTCTTGTTCTAATCACATGTCTGTACTTGTCTTAAGCCACTAATTTCAATTTAATGACACCATAGTGAGAAAATCTGGAACAGTCTCAGAGGACAGGTACTTAGATATTCATTCAAGAGTTATTTAATGCTAAGGATTTCCTATCTAATCTCCCAAGAAATTTTCCAAGAGAAATAGGATAATAAAATATGGGGGATGAATACTGTTCCCATAGGTTTAAGAAACAGTGGAAGGGGAAATTCAGTGAAAATTAAGCAAGTCAGATTTGCAAAGTTCCTACTAGATACCCATAGGAAAACCCCAGTGCCAGGAATGGACTCCCTCTTTTAAGGCTGCTGACCAGGTATCCCATAGACCCTCAAACAATAATGACCATTGCACCTGCTTTTGGTTACACACCAGAACTTCAAAGTAAGACCCTATGTGTGGGGACCTAAAGGCCCCACCTTGCATAGATCTGAAAGGAAGTTACTGGGGGCACGGCCTGGCTTGCTTTGAAAGTCTGAAGAATACTTCCGCACTGCTAAGGAGTGCATGATCAGCATGTGACCATCCTTAAGATACAACCTGGGGCGGCGGGGGGGCATTTCCAAGTGCCTTTATAAGCTTTGTAACACCTGCAATAAATGAATCCCTGCCTGACTAGGCTCCCCATTGCACCTGAGTGTTCCCAGTATAAGCTTTGTAACACCTGCAATAAATGAATCCCTGCCTGACTAGACTCCCCAGTGCGTCTGAGTGTCTCCGGGTACTGGGGGTGGCATGGGCTGGCAAACGGCATGCTTACTCATCCCAATCATCACTGCCCAGGTGTCGCTGGTTTGAACCCCCAGCACCTATGCCTGAAGACACTACAAACATGAACTGCAGAAAAAACAAAGAGAAATAAAGCTGGTGTTGACTTCAAAGCCTCATCTTCACTGTCTGGTTTTCATAGTGCTGAAAGGTGCTATGCATGCTACTTGAAGAGAAAATTTAGCAAAAACCTTTCCCAGATGTGAATCGTGAATACTACAGCATCTGACCTGAAATATATGCCTACTGGTGCAATAGTGGCATGAATACTATATGAGCAACCAACTACTTTTTAATTGTACTTAAGATTGCTTCATAGAATAGGGCCAAACCTGACATTGGTATGGTAGGTCTAGGTAGCCAAGACTAGACAGCCCATAGGCCATGGTAGAAAGTTTAAGATAACTATTTTGCTAAACAGCTAATGACTTTTTGTTATACAAATATATTAATCTCTCACCTCTTACCAGAGAGTTCTCATATAGCAGTTGGTGATCAAGAGAAAGAATCACAGCTGGTCAATGTGCAGAGTATAAGAGACTTCAGAGTGCTTATCCCTCAATAGGACACCTATATCAAACTATTTCCTCCTAAGGCTCAGTGATTGTTGCAGAAAAATTTTAAGAGCCAGAGGAAGTAAATGAACACAAGAAACAGAATTTTTCAAACAGATTTTCAGTTACTCATATGAATTCATAGCAATGCTGACAGTATGGACAACTCGAGCCAGATAAAATCCCAATATAGACATGGGAAGTTGATAAGAAACTTAAACCAATCTGAGGAATTACTGGCAACCAATGACTTCTAGGATAGAGAGACTCAATCTCATTTAAAGGTGATACCCTTAGCAGTTTCTAGTGGATGAAATATTACCAAAGGGCAATTGGGGACACATATTTGACTTTATAGACCTTGATATATAGGTTATGTTGTCTTCATATCTTTGAGGAGGTTCACATTTTAAAGCTGAAATTCACAGAAGACCAATTTCTTTTGATTTTCTGCATGAATCAGGAGTTTGAAACTCTGTGCTCTTTGAGTGCTCACAGGATTAGCACATCTATCTAGCTAGGTGCTTTGGTTGCAAGCAGTTTCTAGAAGTTTTACTGCTTTTTTTATTTCTAACAATCTTCCTTAGAAGATTTTTTATTTTTATGTGGTTTTATGATATGTAGCATGCTGGATAGCTTTAGTTGTCAACTTAACACACCTGGGTGGAGGGACCCTTAACTGGGAAATTGCATCCATTGGACTGTCCTGTGGCCATGTCTTTAAGGTATTTTCTTGACTGTTGAGTGATGTGGGAGGGCCCAGCCCACTGCAGGTGGTGCTACCCTGGGCAGGTGGTCCTGTATTGTTAAAGAAAGCATGTTGAGCACAGACCAGGGAACCAAACCAGTAAGCAACTGTCTTCCATGACCTGTGCTTCAGTGCTTGCCTCCAGGTTCCTACCCTGTGTTCCTACCTTGGGTTCCCTTAGTGATGAATTGTGACCTGAGAGATGTAAGCCAAATAAACTTTCCTTCCCAAGTTGATATGGTCAGATTGTTTTGTCATGGCAATTGAAAGCAAAGTAAAAAATGTATCATGGAATTTTTCATGTAATTCCAGTACCTTTCAACTACTTCTCCCACACAGTGGGGCCTACTCTCTTCTCCATAGGTTTTCACTTCCTAAATTGTGTTCTGATAGAATAGTACAGCACTCTCACTGAAGATGAGAAACTTAAGGACAAGAGAGTGCTTTCCATATAACATAAGAAAAAAGAAAAGGAAAAGAAGCATCCAGCTGTGTGATTTTAATCAGGGACATACTCATACGGAAAGAAATGCAGTACAAAAAATTACTCAAATGAGGGAGCTAGAGAAATGGCTCAGTGGTTAAGAGAAATGACTGCTCTTGCAGAGGATTGGTGTTTGGTTCCCAACACCTACATGAAAGCTAGCAACCATCCAAGACTCCAGGGATCTGATGCCATCTTTTGGTCTTTGTGGTCATTGTGCACCACTGGTACTTTTACATACATGCAGACAAAAATTCATATATATATATATATATATATGGAGAGAGAGAGAGAGAGTTACACAAATGAAGGGATAATTTATAAACTGTTCTGGGCATACCATAAGAGTCATTATCAAGCTCCATAAAAGTAGGAATCTGAGGACTTCAGGTTACAATTAACACATGGAAAAGACATGGTTATGTCAATAGTAAAAACATCCACACCCACAACAAGATGACAAATCCCTTCTATAGGCAGATGTAAAATTTTTAGCTGGTTTGGAATTAGTAACATAATAAAGATTACAGAATTACAGTAAACAGATTAAAATAAGTAAATAAGAGATTTACCATTAAGTGAAAGTACATATTCATAGTCAATTACACAAAATTTGTGTCTTTTAACCTTAAAAGTTAAATTTGGTGTTATATGCCACATATTTCAAATACTCATAAATTTATACAAGCATGTTTGAATTCTGGTTCATTTTTAGGGAAAAATGCACATGGGATACACCTGTCTTTTTATCAAGTTAGATGAAATGTCAGACTTTCTTGCTTTCAACAGTGTTGTGACCAAATTTTCAGCCAGATCAGCTTGTTATAAAGTCCTCTGTTAACCCTTAACCTAATTACCCCATCACCACTAAGCATGTTGTTTTAATTCATAAATGTGGCAAAATCATGAGTTGAAAATTTTATCATTTCTATTTTTTGAAACTGAAATTAATCAAGATCTGTCTCAGAACTGTGGAACTTGCTTTTTGGTTGTTACATGAATTTGAAAACATTTGTTCATAATTTTTTATGATTTAAAAAAAATTTAAATGATTTATTTAATAACCACATGGTTAGAAGAAGCATTTCATTGCAGCATTAACATATTCAATAACAATTTCCAAAGAAAAGTTGCATCTTTTCAATATGAGCTGTAAAGTTTAGGTTCACATTTGAGTTAATATAGTTATACAATATTGAACTCAGTATAAACCATATAAGACATAAAATTGAATGAGGTTTTAACCTTTAAAAAAGATCTCCATTTAATTTTAAAATATACTGTTTCATACAGGAAAACTCATTTATCTATCTGAGCAAGGATATAAAATCATTGGGTAGATTTCAGTGGTAATGTATTTCACTTCTACTAATTAACATGGAGCAAATTTTTATACTTCTCAAATATAAATCTTTTTTTTTAATTTGGTGATTTTCTTGTATTTCATACAGAGGATTCCAAACAATCTTATTCATCTACATACCCACATCCCAAATTGGACCCTCCCATAGTGTCTACCTACCCCACCCCCACTGGAGCCCATATACTCTGTCATCCCTGTTACTGTCCACTGTGTTGTCAGCACCTCGAGCCATTCTCCAGTGCTGGTCCATCCCCTGAATCTAGTCAGCTTATCTAGAGTTCCTTGTTTTAGGAAGATCAGCTCTTCCTCATCTAACAGCAATCAGTTGCCAATATTCCTTTAGATAAGGTTGGGGTCTGCTGTTCATTTTCCCAGTTCTATGCTGGGTTACTATCTTGTAGTCTCTTGGGCCACCCTAGCCAACAACTCAAAGGAAGGTATCTCCTGTCTGGCATTTTATCTTCTTATGTAGCTTTTAGTTATACACATGGACTCCTAAAGAATTATGCTGATCCCTTTAATCTTTGGTTTACTTTCTTTTTGGGTGTTTAAGACCACACAGTTGGCCCAGAAAAAACAATTTGTTTTTATTCTTAAGGTTTTTTGAGGATCTGTTCCTCAGGGGTCACATGGGCTTGGGAGGATCTCATTGCCCCTTTCTTTTACCAGTTCTGTCTATGTGAAGATAAGTCAAAGGTCCTGCTCAACCATGGCTGACTTCACTTGGAAGCTTGGAGGAAATGTTTTCTCTGTGTTGACCCTCCTCTTTTAGATGGGTCACTGGTTCAAGTCCATTTGGTGGGGTCTCCATGGCCTCCTCAATCAAGAGGACAGGTGACTCACCACAGTTACTGGACATTTTTGAGTGCTGTTCATAGTCCCCTGGAATTTAGTCAACCTATGAGGGCAAGGAGCAAAAACTGTCCTTTATGTCCCTCTGACCAAATTAATATAGGCCTCAAAGTATGGCTGTTAACATCCAAGAAGGTTAGCTACATCAGTAGGGTGCTTTTAATTACCATGTGGTATGTAGACAAAGCTTGGGCAAAGACCAATCATTCTCAGATAAACCTTGCCTGATTGTTTGTATAATTTGCCAGTAGTTTCTCCTTCCATTTCTCTCTTTTTGAATAAATTAAGTAGTATTGGATATAGATCTTCTTTAAATGTCTGGTAAAATTCTGCTGTAAAACCATCTGGTCCTGGTCTTTTTTAGCTGGGAGATTTCATTTTACTGTTTCAATTTCATTATGTGTTATGGGACTATTTAAGCTATTTATCTCTTCTTGGTTTAGTTTTAGTGGTTCCATGCTTTTAGATACCTGTCCATTTCTTTTAGGCTTTCAAATTTTGTACCTCACACATTTTTAAAGTATTCCCTTATAATATTCTGGATCTTTTTGGTGTCTGTTGTGATGTTGCCCCTTTCATCTCTTATTTTGTTGATTTCAAAGGTTTTCTTTTTTCTTTTGATTAACTGAGCTAGCAGCCTGTCAATCTTGTTTGTCTTTTCAAAGAACCAACTCCTGGATTCCTTGATTGTTTGTATTTTTTGTTTCTATTTCATTAATTTCTGCTGTGATTTTTGTTATTTCTTCTTGTCTGCTGGGTTTGAGCTTCATTTGTTGTTGCTTTTCAAGTGTCTTGAGTTTCAATGTTAAGGCATTTATTTGTGTTCTTTCTGATGTGTTGTATTGTCCATTTCATTCAGTTCCAGGAATACTTTTATTTCTTTCTTAGTTTCTCCTTTGACCCATTCATCATTCAGGAGTGTGTCATTTAATCTCCATGTGTTCATGTAGTTACTAGGGATTCATCTGGTGTTGATTTTAAGCTTTATTACATTGTGGTCTGATAGAATGTATGGAAGTATTTCAATCTTTCTGTATTTTTTGAAGTTTGTTTTGTACCCCAGTACATGTTTGATTTTGGAAAATGTTCCAAGGGGCGCTGAATAGAAAGCATATTCTTTGGTACTTGGGTGGAATATTTGATTGATATCTGTTAGGCCCATTCAATGTATGGTATTGTTTAATTCAGTTGTCTCTCTGTTAATGCTCTGTCCTGTTGATTTATCTAGTGGAGACAATGGGGTATTGATGTCCCACACTATTAATGAGTTGGGATTAATCTGGGTCTTAAAGTCCTGCAGTACTAATTTTATGAAGTTGGATGCACCAGAATTTGGTGAATATATGTTCATGATTGTCATATCTTCTTGGTCAATTACTCCTTTGATCAAAATAAAGTAGCCCTCTTTATCTCTTCTGATTAGTTTCAGTTTAAAGTCTATTTTGTCATATATTAAAATTACAACACCTGCTTTTTTTCTTAGTACCATTCGCTTGGTATATTTTTTTTTCCATCTTTTCACCTTAAGGTAGTGCCTGTCCTTGAAAGTGAGATGAGCTTCTTACAGACAACAAAAATATGGGTTTTGTTTCTTAATCCATTCAATTAGTATGTGTCTTTTGACTGGGGAGTTCAGTCTATTGATATTTAAAATTATTAATGAAAGATGTCAATTGATTCCTATCATTTTTATTTCTGTTCACATTCTCAGTGTAGCTGTGGATTTCCATAGTTATACCTTCATTAAGTTTCTTTCCATAACCCCTTGGGTATTGCCGTTCCTTTCTTCAGCTTTGTATTGCTTCAAGAACTCTCTGAAGGGCTGGTTTTGTGGACATGAATTCTTTCAGTCTATTTGTATCATGGAAGATTTTTCTTTTTTCTTTGACTATAAAAGACATTTTTGCTGGGTAAAGTAATCTGGGTTGGCAACTGTGGTCATTTAGAACTGGGAATACTGTGGTCCAGGCTCTTCTGGCTTTCATAGTTTGCACTGAAAAGTCAGCTGTAATTCTGATGGGTTTTTCTTTATATGTGACTTTTCTGATCCTGTCTATTTGGTGTTCTATGTGCTTCTTGTAATTTTATGGGCATGTCTTTCTTTAATTTTGGGAAATTTTCTTCTACAATCCTGTTGACGATCTGATCCATACCATTATCCTGAAATCCTTCTCCTTCCTGTATGTCTATGATTTGTACATTTAGACTTTTGATGGTGTCACACAATACATGCATATTTCATTCTTGTGATTTCTTAAATTTTTTATAATCTTTGCTTGAGTGGTCTATTCATCCACTTTATTATCCTGTCTTGATATTCTGTTTTCCGTTTCATTCATCCTATTGGTGAGGCTTTCTCTTGTCACTTTTATTTGGGTTACTGAGTGTTTCACTTCCTTCTACATTTGAACATGAGCATTCTTCAATATTTCTAGCTCTTTTCTGAATTCATTCAGAAGTTTATCTCTATCTTCCTTCAGTTCTTTTCTTTGTTTGTGTGTTCTTTAAATTCACTGAATTCTTTTACCATGTTTATAATTGTTTATTTGAGTTCCATGTCCTGTGTTATCTCTAGGGAGTTCTCATTGTACTCCTCTAGAGGACTGATGGTGTTTGGTGGGGATATATTATTTTGATTTTTCATGTTATTATTTTTTTTCTGTGTGACTGACATATGGACTTCTTTTGTGGATTCTGGTTCTTGTGTGAGATTCAAGCCTTCCTTTGTTGAGTTTAGGTCTGCTTCTTTTTGTAAACTTTATGAGCCTTTGTGGTTTATTTGTGGGGCATGAAAAGCTGGTTCGTCTAGGTTTCAGATTCTCTCTCGATTTTATATTGGAATGGCCAAATTGCTTTCATGTTGCTAGTCAGGAGTTCCCACATAGGCCCATGTTGGATGAGGAACAGATGCTTTCAGGCTTTCTCCTAAGGTCTTAATCCCTCCTGAAAAATACTGGCCTCAGGAGTTTGAGGGCTAGGCTGGCCTGGGAGCAGAGCCCAGGAAAGATGCTGTCCCCCAGAGACGCAAAGTGAGGTTGGAGCAAGAAGAGGCCTGAGGGCTCCTGGGACTTCAGGGAGGAATTGTGTTGTTCTGGTTGCAAAGGATCAGGAAGCAGTGGGGATTCTGGACTAAGAGGTCAGTCTATGAGTCTGGGGGTATCACAACAAGAGATGGGCCAGTGTCCCTGCTAGTAGGAGATGGGGTTGGGGTTCTGGGAAGTTGAATAAGGCTAGGGGAGTCAAGGCATAGTTGGCACAGCAGCCAAACTTACCCAGGCAAGCTGCTAGCTCCCAGAAGCTGTGGTGCTGGGTTTCCCACAGATACAAAGGGAGGTGGGGACTAGAGGGAGGAATTGGCTTGGTGTGGATACAAAGGACCAGGAAGCAGTGGAGAGTTTGGGCCAAGATGTCAGTCCAGAGGTCTAGCGTGCCAAGACAGGATATGTACCAGTGTCTCTGCTAGGAGGAGAGATGGGGATGTGGAGCTGGGAGGGTGAATGAGGTTGGGGGAGTCAAGGTGCAGTGGGTGCAGCAGTCAAACTTACCCAGGCAAGCTGCTGGCTCCAGGGAGCTGTGGGGCTCACTTTTTGTTTTTTGTTTTTGTTTTTTTTAAGAAGAAAATATATTAGGGCTGGAGAGATGGCTCAGTGGAGAAGAGCACTGGCTGCTTTTGCAGAGGATCTTGGTTAAATTCCCAGCACCCACATGGTGGCTAACAACCATCTGTGACTCCAGCTCCAGAAGAGTTCAACGCCCTCTTCTGATCTCTGTAGGCACTGCATGCAATGGTACACTTACATACATATAGGCAATGCAACATATACACAAAATAAAAATAATAGTTTTTTAAAAAAGAAGAAAACATTCTTTTTAATTTTCACAAAACCTTTATTGAGAATTTCATACATGTATATAAGATGTTTTGATCAAATCCATGCACACTCCCTCCCCTCCAACATCCCCCCCTCTAAGAGGTAACCCTAAAATCTTTTAAGGATTAGATACAAGTTCCCAAATACTTTTGAATTTTTGGCCTTTGGAAAAGATTATGTTACTAACAGGTCCAAGGGCATTTGATGTTTAGCCAAGAAACTGGCTATATTTCTTTGGGGTATTTTTACCCTAACTGCCTAGCCAATTCCTACCTCCTATTCTTATTACACCATCCTCTGAAGGGGTTACCCAAATTGCCAATAGGGAATAGGGACACTGAACTCTCTGGCTTCTTCCATGCCGAACAGGAATGCAGGGTGAGGCAATTGGAGTTCCCCTTCAGTGGGTCTATCTAAAAGACTCCCAAATTGCATAACTCTGTCTCCAAGGGAAGAAGAAAGTCCTTGAATCATGAATGGGAGATGTGAAGGAGAAGTAATGACAAGAGTAATTAGCATTACAAGTTCTAGACAGGGAACTAGAAAAAAGTCAGAACAGAGCAATTTTCAAATGTTCATATGAAAGTACATTGGAGTTTCTTGACAAGGGCTCACCAAAGCATCCCTCTACTGGGTTCTTCCTCATGTTTCTTTTGTCTTCCAAGGCTGGACTAGTTGGCTGGGAAGAGTGGCTGGATACTCAGGTGAGGGTCCAGTGACCCTGCTTGGCACTCCTTTAATGAATGAGCACAACCATCAGCAAGCCCAATTGTGACTATGTTTAGTGATCACGCTCAGCCTAAGTTGTGATGATGGCAGATATTTCATGCAGAAGGGACTGCTGTATAGCATCTTCTTATTAAAAGGACCTGGAATTTAAAAGGATTTGGTGCTAGGAGCCACATATGAGAGGAAACATACATCATTTGTTTTTCTGAGTCTGTGTTACTTCACTTAATATAACAGTTTCTAGATCCATCCATTTACCTGCAAATTTCATTATTTCATCTTTCTTTACTGCTGAATAGAACTCCATTGTGTAAATATAGCACAGTTTTGTTAGCCACTCGTCAGCTGAGGGACACTTAGGTTGCTTCCATCTCTTAGCTATTGTGAAAAGAGCAGCAACAAACATGGTTGTACAAGTGTTTATAATAGGATGCGTGCTTTGGGTATATGCCAAGGAGTGGTATAACTGGATCATATGGTAGGTTCATTTTCAGTTTTTTAAGAGTTATCCATACTGTTTTCCATAGAGGCTGCAAAAGTTTGCTATTGCACCAGCAGTGAATGAATATTCCCCTTTCTCCACATCCTCACCAGCATTTGGTAGAAAATAGAAATCACTTGACTTTGGCAGAAGGAAAAGACATGTCCTCCTAAAAGTGGCTTCAAATTGTCTTCAGGCCAGCCTCACTCAGTGGTCACAGGATTGGTTTACCTAGATCGTTCTTATCCTTCAAAATAAGATCTACCTTTCCAATCTATAAAAAAATTTCCTAATGTCAAATTTTATTGTCTCTAGCTGACATTATTAAAGTCAAGCCTTATTTCGAGTAAATTTGACCACATAATTCTTATCTAATGATGCATCCTAGAATAGTTTAAAATTTTTAGTGTGCTTGGAAAAACATAGTTTGTTGAATTCATTCCCAATATTTGGTTTGGGTGATCTGGAGTAAGGGTGCAGAGATTGCATATCTAACCAACTCAGAATCAATCTCTTGTGATGGCTATATGAGGCCTGACTTAATGTTTGTAATTATTCTCCATTATACTTTCACCATATTCCTTGAGTCAGGGTCTCTCATTCAAACCCAGGTCTCATCTATATGGCTAGTTCATAACATAGAAGTTATGATATAGATTAACTTCCTCTTCAGAAGTGTGTTCATCTGACTCTTCTGTTCTGTACTTCTGTTTAAATATTACTTCTGGGATGGAGATATGGCTCAAAGGTTAAGAGGCCTGGCTGCTCATGCAGAGGACACTGGTTCAATTCCCAGTACCCATGTGGTAGCTAACTGTCTGTAACTACAGTTCCAGGGGAATCTGATGCCCTCTTCACACCTCCACAGGCATTGCATGACACAGGAGTACTTACATACATGCAGGTAATATACTCATATACAAAAAATAAATATAATTAAATATTAAAAATAATATAACTTCTTCATATGTTAATCATAATATTAAATGTAAACATGCTTCCTCCTATTCTTAATAATGTCCTTCGTTCTCTTTTCTATCATAAAACTAAGCACCTTCAAATGTTTAATCCTCAATCACTGTGTTTATGTGCTGTGCTTTATTTCCTTGTGCTACTCCTCCATGCACTGGAATTAATGTGTAAACTCCAGGGCAATAAGGGGGTGTTTACCTAATCCTCTCAAACATTTAACAAACTCAGTTAATGAAGTAATGAATGAGCTATGTATGGAAGATGAATGGTTTCTCCAGATCACTGATCAGATTGCTGTCTCTAAGGTCTGAAAACGGATGTTTTTAATCCTTAAGAAGCTAGCAAACCCTAACCTGAGATTAAACCATAACTTCAGACTTTATCTTAGCAAATGATAATGAAAACTGAACATTTCCTGATGTCATGATTTTAGCTTGTAATATGAGATGATCCAAAGTTACTGTCTATGCCACCTTCAAATAAAGAGATGCTATCTTTAATTTTTAGAGTAAAGAATATACATTTTATCTATGTTCCTTGTTTGTTGTCTGCGTTCCATGTCTCAAATATTTTCTAAACATCTGGTGTCATTTGATCTTCTTATCCTTTGGATATTTTTCTACTCTGCTTCCTATTGACTACTCTGGTTTCAGTGTGTTTTCACAGTAGCTCTAGTATTTTTGTTTACTTATTTGATTTTCTTATATAGTTTCTTTATAAATTGCAGCAATTTCTTTCTCTAGATGTTTCTTACTCATTCTTGATTGTTTTATAATACTTTTTTCTATTCTTAGGTTATCTTATATACTATGTTTATCCAACTATGCAAAATGCTTGAAACATATTTAAGTAACTTTTAAATTTAGAAATGCCTTCCATTTCTTAAAACATTGATTTTCTGATATGTATTTGCTTTATGAACTGTACTCATAGAGAAAATAGAGGGTGGTGAATTTAGCCAAGGGTTTAAGCAATGACACTGCAGCACGGCCCATAGATGCTTTAAGTGGCTTGGTTGATGAGTGCTTGTATTTCCTTTCTTAATTATGTGTTTTGCTTGTCTGTTTCCTCCAGCTCTCGTTTCTCCATCTTAGTCCTGCCCTTAGAGAACATGGATATAAGATTTGTCTGTCACCTTTATACTATCTTACAGCTCTGCAGGGCTTTCTGTTTTCCCTCTCAGGTGGGCAGCTGAAATGTGGCTTTCCCAGCATTACTGCTAGAAAGAAGCTCAGCTGCTTGCAGCTGAAAACTGACATTTCGTAGCTCTTACACTGTCCTCAAACACACTTCCTACCAAGTGCCATTTGTAGGACTTTAAGGACACTGTTGTTTTCTTGATGACAAATCTAATTCCAATCATAAATTATATTTTACTTACTTCCAGTGACTTGATTAAAAATTTAATTTTTTTATCTTATTTTGTTTTCCTTAGATACTAAGTTGAATCTAGGGACTCTAGGCTAACATTTTGCCACTGGTTATATATGTAATATGCAGCCCACACAATTTGATTCTATTGTATGGTTTTCATAATATTTTGTCTGTGCCAGTCATCTCTGTTTTTATTAATATGAAGGAATTCTCATTTTTATTTTCCTTGCTAAATTAAAAGGAATTTAGAGTAAGAAGCATACTAAATTTCTTACCATTATTCATGAAAACTTTACATTACAATTCTTATAAATGATATGAAGTATATTAAATATAATTAAAACACATCAGTTAAATAAAACTTTGTTGAAAATAATTCCTGGTCCTCATGTATGTTTGCATATATTTATCCTAAGATATAAAAGTCATTGTCTCTCCATATTTATTTAAATAATTGATCTAAATATTTGAAAGATTATACTGAATCATTTAAAACTTCCTTTATATATAGTATATAAATATACTGAATCATTTAAAACTTCCTTTATATATAGTATATAAATATACTGAATCATTTAAAACTTGCTTTATTCCACCACTTCTTTAAAAAATAAAAGTTTTTAAAAAACACATTGAATTTGAGCGATAAAATAAACAAAAAGATACAGAAAGTTGAAGTTGAGGAGATGCTCAGTCGTTAAAGCACTTACCATGCAAATATTACACACACCAGAATTCAGGTACCCAGGGCCCAAGCAAACACACGGTGGGTATGGAGGTTTGCCTTGTAATTCTAACTTAGAAGGTAGAGATAGGGGATTCCCAGAGCAAGCTAATAGAAAAACTAGCCATATAGATGAGATCTGGGTTTGAATGAGAGACCCTGACTCAAGGAATATGGTGAAACTGTAATGGAGAATAATTACCCACATCAACGTCAGGCTTCTCATGCACATGCACCCACATGTACATGCATGCACACACATGCGTTTATTTGCTCACACATACAAGCATACATGCACATATGGAAAAAGAGAAAAATACAGACAAATAAGGTGGAGTTTGGGATGCCCTTTACAAATAAGTTTAGCTGTTTTTTAAAAAAATATACTATGTATTTTGACTTTATATAATGAAACCTTGTTTTATAAATTTCTGTGTTCCTGGTTCTTTAGCTCCTTGTAATTTAAAAAATAACTAACTTTGGGGCTGGAGAGATGGCTTAGCAGTTAAAAGCACTGACTCCTTTTGTAGAGGAACGGGGTTCACCTCTCGACACCCATAGGGGGCTAACAACCCGCCAAAACTCCAGTTCTAGGGAATTCAATGGCTTCATTTGACCTCCACAGGCATTGCACGACATGGGTGCACTTACACACATGCAGCCAATACTCTCATATACCATTCGTACACAGAAAATGTTTTAAAAATATTTTAAAAAGCAACTGACCTTTAAAGCAAAATTTCTCAAATGTTTGAAAACTACATATTCTGTGTGATCGCTTAAAATACATAATAGATGCTTTCCTCAGTGTCAGAACCCAACAATACATCTTTGATTTCACTATTTTGTATATTGATTGAATAATGGTTTTATAGCTTTAGTGTGGACATAATATATGATAATGTATGAGATATACTTATATATATATATTTAAAATTACACATCAGCTTGAGGCTTTATATTCTAATGTACTCTTGTACCCTAATTGAAAATTTCTGCTTTAGACATTCCATTTGGATCCATATATATTTTCAACTTTTTAGCCTACATAACCTGACTAGCCACAATTTGAGATATATGTATTTTAGTGTATTATATTTTCATTACTGTCAAACTGTTGTCTTTACCTTGAACAATCTGGTAATGTTTTCCCATCTAAGACCACTCTTTGAAACACACTTAAGTATCCCATTTGTGCATTTTCTCGGAAGAAGCATTATTAAGTCTTGTTTTTGAAAGACCATTACTTAGAAACAAATCTCTTATATTTTTGTTTGGCACTTAAAAGATTTTGTGTTGATAATGGTGACAGTAAAGAATATTGCAGTATAGATGGTGATAAAAAATTATTTATAGGGGCTGGAGAGATGGCTCAGCGGTTAAGAGCACTGACTGCTCTTGCAGAGGACCTGGGTTCGATTCCCAGCACCCACATGATGGCTACAAATCATCCTTAACTCCAGTTCCAGGGGAATCTGAAGCCCACTACTGACCTCTGTGGGATTGCATTACACGGGTGCACTCACATACATGCAGGCAATACACTCATACACATAAAATAAAGGTAAAATATTTTTAAAAAAATATTGATAAATAATTTATAGGTGTTGAATCAATTATAAAACTGTAACACAATTTCCTTACATCAAGATGAAAATTCAGTAGCAGGTGTGCCAGCCTCTCCTCGGCCTGAACTCTGCTACCACAGGGAGACTGTTGCACACAGGTCCCTGGTGAGGGGAAGGAGGTTAGGGTGGCAGTGAGTACAATGGGAAGAAAACACCCCGGGAGACTGTGTCAGACCACAGCTCATTTTTATGCAGGAAGCAGAGGTTTATATAGGAAAGTTTCACAGGCAAAGAGGCAGGGTTGGGTTTCTTGCAGGCAGGCGGCAGGTGGGGGAGGAAGGGGGCTTCTAAGGCTATGTGGCCTTTGTCCTGTCTTCCGGTCACATGATCTACAAGGGACCCAGTTAGGATTAAAGGATTAGGGACTTGATAGTTTTGCTTGGGGGTTGTTGGGTAAGAGAGTGCATCTAGAATGGAGCAGGCCAGTTCCTGCTGTCCACACTAGGAGGTATCAGTCCTGGTAGCCATGCTCTACATTCCAGGCACTTTTGACTTATCCCAACACAAGTGTTTATTTCTTTTCCTTATTAATGCCAATTGTAATGACAAAAGCTTTCAAATACAGTAAATAGGAAAATAAGTATACAAAGGACGGCAAAGATGGAAAAGACTCAATGATATACTACAGCAAGGAAAAACTGAAATAATCCACATAGAAAAAAAAAATAATTCGACAGAGTAATTGTTAAGAGAAAGCAGAGCCATGTGTTTTCTAAAATGTTAAATGATATACATATGGGCTGGAGAGATGGCTCAGCAGTTAAGAACACTGTTCTTGCAGAAGACCTGGGTTTGAATACCAGCACCCACATGGCAGCTAACAACTGTCCATAACTCCAGTTCCATGGGATCTAACAGTCTCTTCTGTCCTCAGTGGGCATTGCAATACATGGGTACACTTACCTACATGCAGGCAATACATGCATACACATAAAATAAAAATAAATAAAATATTTTTAAAAGATATACATACATGTGTACTTATATGATATGCAAATCTGTAAATGAACAGTGTGCAGCAACAAGAGCTTCAAATGTAATCAGGTTCTGCTGGTCCTTTTCAAGTTGTGTTTCTATTTTCTTGAAATAGCCTTAAAGAAAAGGCAGATTTCAAGGTTTTTCTACAGAGGTGAAGTTTTAAGTAGCATTTCAACAGCTCTGGGGACAACATTGTTCTTATATATCTTTCTAAGGAACACTCGCAACACTCCAAGGTGAGCTAGGGAAAGAAGCTGACATTTTTACACAAAGGACCACTGTCATAGTTCCTTCCTGGCTCTTCATGACCTTGGGGTAATTCCTGCACGTTGGCCTTCCCTCAAGAACCCTGAGCTCCCATGCCCTCATTGTGCACCCTTCCTCTCTGCTGCAGAAAAATACCCTTTGTGGCTTGGTTATTAGTGTAACATATTCATCCAAAGGGTATTGTTTGTTTTCCTCATATCCACTGACCCGGGTTTATGCCTATCTACAAATCATTTCTTACCCACAAACCAGGATACCTCCAAGTTACATAAGACTATGTACTTTAGAAATCAGAAATTCTTTGCTTTTTTAGAATTTCTCTCATTTAAAATACTTTCAGTGTTAATCTAATAAGTAATTTAGTGCATTAATACTAGAGAATTTGTCCAGGCAAAAATGAAGGGAAATTTATTAATACAACACAAAATTAGCATTAATCATTATACACTGGACATTGTCTTCTAGTTCTAAATGCAACACATAACTCCTCTCTCTGAAGAAATTAAAAAGTATCAATTCGATTTCACTGGGGTTTCTCCAGGGAAGCAGAACTGATACATTATGTAGATATATCATTATCTGGCTCTACGTACTGATAGATGAATCTGTTCAATCAGGAGAAAGGACCAAGACACAGACAAAATTCCCATGGGATAGAGTTTATTATTAGAGGAAAAGTGCACTGGACAATTCCCTTTGGGAGAGGGAAGTTGTCATTCATCAGGCTGTTGGCTGGTGGTTTTTATAGGGTGATCTTTGGTGGATACAGAAGGCAGGAACATTTTTTTTAAGTGAGGTAGGAGAGAGGGAGCCCAGGGATTATCAGAACAGCTTCTGTTAAAAATGCCCCCTTCGGTCCCTTTCCATCAGCCAGGATCTGGGTTATGGGGTAAGGAGTCTATACACTGTAAAACTTATCAGGAGGAAATAACTTGTATCAAGACAGCTCCTACATTAATGGATCTGGAGTGCAGGAGCCTGTTCTACTTCCCAGATCATCAAAGAGGAAGCAGGCTGTCTTTGACCAAAAGGTGCAGAGTCTGCTTATCTTTTCTTCCAAGATCATCAAAGGGGAAGCAGGCTGTCTGACCAAAAGGTACAGAGAGTCTGTTTCTCTTGTCTTCAAAGACCAGGGTTCTCATTAATTCAGTTCCTGCATTCTCAGGGGCTTGCAAAACTGTGAGGCCCTGTTGGGACGAGGGCTGCTGCAGATCCAAGCCCTAACACCTGCCAGCTACCTATCTATATCTAGGGAAATTTATTCTATAGAATTGACACAACTGTGGAGCTAGCAAGTCTAGAGTATGAAGACAGCTGCCATGCAGGCTGAGGGCAGATTCTGCTTTGTGGAGTCTAACTCTGTGGCAGCTTGGAAAAGCAAACAGGCATTCCATGGGAAGCCCTAAGCAGAACCTTTTCCCAGGAAGCCTCAATCTTTGCTCTTAAGGCCTTTAACTGATTGGATAAGACCTGTCTAAATTATGGATAGTAATATGCTTAGTCAGTTTGCTGACCTAAATGTTAATTGCATCTTAAAAATAACAAAACAAAGGCAAAAACAAAAATCAAAATCACTCTTGAAGCCACAGATTGGTATGTCACAAAACAGGGGCACCATGACCTACTCAAGCTGACAAATAAAATTAGCTATCACAAGGTAGAAAGAGAAAGAGAGAAAACTGGTTACTCTAGGAAATCTGAAGACTTGGAGGATCACCATTTTAGCAAAGAGGAAAGTCAAGCTGGCACAAGATAAAGTGGAGGAGAGAGCTTGTCTTATTCCCCTTTGTATCCCAGGGCTAGTCTTAGCATGGAGCAGCTAGTAGACACCCAGGTGCAAGGAAAATATCACAGCTTTCTAGAATATGAATTTTCACTTTGCACTCTGGAACAAAATCACATAGACTCCCAGCTATAACAAATGCCAAGGATTTCCTAGGATCTATAAATATAAATGAACATTTAAGAAGTTCTCATCCTCCCATTATGATTTGCATCACACAGTTAGAATAGCTATCAGTCTGAAAGGTTTCATTATATTGTGTGAAGTTTTAGCTTTTAAGATTATGCCCAAACTACATTAAATGCCAAATTAATGCTTTATTGAAAATGGATTATTAATACAAATTTTCAATAAAGCAAAACTATAATTTGTTGGTAATGTACATTCTGAATATATTAGTATAATACTGTCCCATTTATCTTTTATCTCTGTCTCTCTCTTTGATGATTAAGTCACAGAACTTGCCTTTATGAGAGTGCTGACAGACAGAGGGAGGACCTCCTGTCAGTCCTTACCTCATATTCCATTGGGATTTCTGTTGTCTTCTACCCTTCGAGCAGAGAAGATTCAGGAAAATCATAACCTCTGTATTTCTGAAGAGATGATAGCACCTTCTCTTATACATTCCTTTTGATACCATCTGTATATTAATGTGTTTAATCCACAGATATTGGTAAAATGTATATCATATGCCAAGCATTATTTTGAGTGTGGAATAAAACACTGAACAAAACATGTGAACTTTTTTGCTTCTATGGAGCTTAAAATGTAGATGGGGAGGGTTTGAAAAACACTTATTAAATAATAAAATCATAATACATTAAATGATGATAAAATATAAAGGAACATTTAATACAGAGAAAGTTAAGTGAAGAGACGTAAGGGAGAAGCATTGGAATACAGGAAATCATCTTGGAGGCAGAGGCACAGCTCAGAGGTAGAGCATATGTTTAGCAGGTCTGAGACACAAGATTCAATGCTCAGCAACAAAAAAAGAGGAAGAAAGAAGGAAATGAGGGGGAAAAAAGAAAAATATATCATCTAAAGAAAGATTATTCCAGAAGGAAATAATGTAAAGATGGTGTTAGTAAACTTTTTGTGGAAGACTGAATCCTGTAAACCTGCAATGTGAGCACAGTAGATGAGCTTGCCAGGAAAGGGCTCTGTGGGGGCACACAACAGGAAAATGAGGTGGAAGCAAGAGGGCAAGATGAAGATGAACCATCGTCATGCAAATGCTTGAAAGGATATTTCTTAACAGAAAGACAGGAATATGTGATGAATTTTGAAAACATTTGATTATCTCAAAGTGAAATAGCAACTGTTTCACAACATCAAATTTTCTTCTGGCAACTACATAAAAAAAAAAAAAAAAACCCCAAAAACAAACTTTTATTCTGCATTGGAAACCAAATTTCAAGAATGGTGTGCATACCCCAGACACTATATTCCATAAAATTCTTGAAACATAGAAAGCAAATATAGGATGAAATGATAGTTTATAAAACAAGGAAATATTTATCTAGCCTCAAATATACATCCAGTGTGGAATTAAATAGATAGATGAATCCCATCGCTTTAATCATTAACAAAAGTAAATTCAAATTATTTATTTCATTTCACAATGAGGAGGGGGTTCAGAGGATGAGTGTAAATTCCCCACTAGAAAAAGGTAATTTTGGAATTTAAATACATTTTTTCCTGAAACCTCAATTTGGATCACAGAATTTTTAATCTATATTTACTGTCTACAGGCTTATTATAGGACTAATAAAAAAAGTCTATTCGCTTATTTATTTGCTCATGCATGTGCTTTTCATCTAACATTTGTTGAGGACTCATTGTTGATAACTATGTTGCTTGATGGAGAAGTATAACATAAACACTGAGGAGTTTTGTTACAGATCAAGTGACTCCTTCAAAAAACTCTCCCACATTTTATCCTATGTGGAAGCACTCTATGAGGAACTAAGGACAGAAAATTGGATGAGATGCTACAGTGTCCCAAAGAGTTCAAAGTTTGTGGCAAAGTTTCACATGAATCAGTAACCACAAAACTGATAGGAATGCTAGAGAGGTAAAAGTTTATTTAGATTTCTTATAATATTTGAGCAAGGCCTGTGTTTCCACAAAGAACACTTTAATATTATTAGTTATTTTGGTTGATTGATCTGATTACTGAAACATTTAAAAATATTTTTTAATGCACGAGGCAGATTTTGAGCTGTTAAGTTGCTACTTTGTACTGTTCTGGCAGAAACAATAACATTTGAAAATTAACTTTAAATAATTGGCTTTCAAGCCTCATTCACCCTCCCAGCCCCTCACCCCACACCATCTTGCCTCCTAGCAGGGGCAATGGCCCATTCCTTGTCTTGGCACTCCAGTCCTCTGGACTGACATCTTGACCCAGACTCCCCACTGCTTCCTGATCCTTTGCATCCAGACCAACCCAATTCCTCCCTCTAGTCCCCAGGAGCCCTGGGAGCCTCCCTTTGCATCTCTGGGCAGCTCAGCCCTCCAGCTTCCTGGGGCCAGCAGCTTTCCTCGGCAAGTTTGGTAGCTGCCCACTGTGCCTTGACTCTGCCAGCCTCATTCACCTTCTCAGCTCCCCCACCCCATCTCTCTTCCTAGCAGGGGCACTGGCCCATTTCTTTTCTTGGCACCCCAGACCTCTGGACTGACCTCTTGGCCCAGACTGCCCACTGCTTTCTGATCCTTTACATCCAGACCAACTCAGTTCCTCCCTGTAGTCCCAGGGGTCCCTGTCCCCATCTCCTTTTGCATCCTTGGGTGGCCCAGTCCCACAGTTGCCTGGGGCCAGCATCTTTCTTGGGTCCTGTTCTTAGGCCAGCCCAACCCCCAAATTCCTGGGACCAGCATATTTCCTGGAAGGATCCAGACCTTAGGAGAAAACCTGAGAGCATCTGATGCTCATCCAACTTGGGCCTTTGTGGGAACTCCTGAGCGGCAAGATAAAATCAACTTGGCCCCTCCAATACAAACTCAAAAGAGAGAACCTGAAGCCTAGGCCAACCAGCTTTTCGTGTCCAACAAGTAAACCACAAAGACACACAAAGTTTACACAAAGAAGCAGACCTAAATTCAACAAAGGAAGGCATGAGTCTCACACAAGGATCAGAAACTACAAAAGAAATACACATGTCAAAGTCACAGCAAAAAAAAAAAGTAACATGAAAAATCAAAATAATATATCCTCACCAAGTACCAACAGGCCTGTAGAGAACAATAACACCCTAGAGATAACAAAGGACATGGAATTCAAAAGAACAATTATAAACCTAATAAAAAATTTGATGAATTTAAAGAACACACAAACAAAGAAATAAAAAAACTGAAAGAAGATAGGGATACACTGTTGAATGAATTCAGAAAAAAACTAGAAAAATTGAAGAACAATCAGGCCAAAATGAAGAAGGAAGTGAAACACTCCATAAGCCAATTAGAAACGACAGGAGACAGCCTCACGAATAGGATGAGTGAAACAGAAAAGAGAATATCAAGACTGGAAGATAAAGTGGACAAATTAGAACACTCATGCAAATGTTATGAAAAATTTAAGAAAAAACAAGAATGGAATATGCAGGAATTGTGTGATACCATAAAAAGACCAAACTTATGAATCATAGGCATACAGAAAGGAAAAGAATCTCAGAATAATGATATGGACCAGATCTTCAACAGGATTGTAGAAGAAAATTTCCCAAAATTAAAGAAAAACATGCCCATACAAATACAAGAAACTTATGGAACACCAAATAGGATCAAAAAGAAATTCTCCATGGCACATCATAGTGAAAACACTAAATGTACAGAACAAAGAGAATACTGAAAGCTGCCAAAGAAAAACAAGTCATATATAAAGGAAAACCCTTCAGAATTACAGCTGAATTTTCAGTCCAAACTATGAAAGCCAGAAGAGCCTGGACAAAAGTATTCCCAGTTCTAAAAGACCACAGATGACAATCCAGATTTGTATTCAGCCAAAATGTCTATTACAGTTGAAGGGGAATGAAAAATCTTCCATGACATAAATAGGCTGAAAGAATTCATGTCCACAAAACCAGCCCTTCAGAGAGTCCTTGAAGCAATACAAAGAGCTGAAAAAGGAAAACTATACCCAAGGGGTTACAGAAAGAAACATAATGAAGGTATAACTGTGGAAATTCAAAGCTACACCAAGAATGTGAACAGAAAGATGACAGGAATCAGTACACATCTTTCATTGATAACTTTAAATATGAATGGACTGAACTCCCCAGTCAAAAGACACAGACTAGTTGAATGGATTAAGAAACAAAACACATCTTTTTGTTGACTGCAGAAAACTCATCTCACTTTCAAGGACAGACACTACCTTAAGGTGAAAGGATGGAAAAAAATACACCAAGGAAATAGAACTAAGGAAAAAAAAAAAAAGGCTTTGCCATTCTGAAATCTGAGAAAATAGATTTCAAGCTAAAACTAACAAGAAGAGATAAAGAGGGGCACTTCATTCTAATCAAAGGAACAATTGATCAAGAGAAAACTGATCTCACTTTCAAGGACAGACACTACCTTAAGGTGAAAGGATGGAAAAAAATACACCAAGGAAATAGAACTAAGGAAAAAAAAAAAAAGGCTTTGCCATTCTGAAATCTGAGAAAATAGATTTCAAGCTAAAACTAACAAGAAGAGATAAAGAGGGGCACTTCATTCTAATCAAAGGAACAATTGATCAAGAAGATATTGCAATTGTGAACATATATTCACCAAACTCTGGTGCACCGAACTTCATAAAAATAGTACTATAGAACTTTAAGACTCAGATTAATCCCAACTCATTAATGGTGTGGGACTTCAATACCCCAGTGTCTCCATTAGATTGGTTAACAGACAGAATTAACAGAGAAATATCTGAATTAAGTAATACCATACATTAAATGGGCCTAACAGACATCTACTGAATATTCCACACAAACACTAATGACTATATTTTCTATTCAGCACCTCATGGAACTTTCTCTAAATAGAACATATACTGGGGCACAAACCAAGCCTCAACAAACACAAAATATTTGAAATAATTCCATGCATTCTATCAGATCACAATGCAATAAGACTTAAAATCAACACTGGAAGAAACACTACTAACTAAATGAACACATGGAGATTAAACAAGATACTCCTGAATGATGAATGGGTCAAAGGAGAAATTAAGAAAAAATATTCCTGGAACTAAATGAAAAGGACAATATAAGACAACAAAATCTCTGGGAATGTTGAAAGCAGTCTTTAGAGGAAAGTTTATAGCTCTAAGTGCCTTCATTAAAAACTCAGAAAGAACACAAATAAATGACTAAACATTGCAACCCCCAAACACTTGAAAAGCAACAGCAAATGAAGCCCAAACCCAGCAGACAAGAAGAAATAAAAATCAGAGAAGGGATTAATGAAGTAGAAACAAAGAAAACAATAGAAAGAATCAATAAGCCCAAGAGCTGGTTCTTTGAAAAGATAGACAAGATTGACATACCCCTAGCATATTTAACCAAAAGAAAGAGCACCTCCAAATCAACAAAATCAGAGATAAAAGGGGAAACATCACAACAGACACCAAAAAGATCCAGAACATTATAAGTGAATACTTTAAAAACCTATACACTACCAAATTTGAAAACCTAAAAGAAATGGATGGGTATCTAAAGGCATGGGAACCACAAAACAAAACAAAGAAGGGATGAACAGCTTAAATAGATCCATAACACATGAGGAAATTGATACAGTAATACAAAACTTCCTGAATATTAAAAAAGCCCAGGACTGAATGGATTTATAGCAGATTTCCACCAGACATTTAAAGAAGATCTATATCCAACACTACTTAATTTGTTATAAAAGATAGAAATGGAGGGAGAATTTCCAAATTCCTTCTATGAAGCCAGCATCACTCTAATACCAAAGCCAGGTAAAGAAACAAACAAAAAAGAAAACTACAAGCCCACATCCTTAATAAACATAGATTCAAAAATTATCGATAAAATACTTGCAAACCGCATAGAGACACACATCAAAAAGATCATTCTACATGATTGAGTTGGCTTTATTCCAGAGATTCAGGGATAGTTCAATATATGTAAGTCAATAAATGTCATAAGTCATATAAATGGACTCAAAGACAAGAACCACATGGTCATTTGAATAGATGCAGAGAAGATCTTTGAGAAAATTCAATATGCATTTATGTTCAAAGTCCCAGAGGGAACTGGACTGGAGGGAACATACCTCAACATAATTAAAGCTATATACAACATACAGCCAACATCATTCTAAATGGAGAAAAACTGAAAGTATTCTCATTAAAATCAGGAATCAGACAAGGCTGTCCACTATCTCCACTCCTTTTTAACATAGTGCTTTAAACTCTTGCAAGAGCAATAAGACAGGTGAAGGAAATTAAAGGAGTAATAATTGGAAAAGAGATTAAATTGTCCCGTTTTGCAGATGATATGATATTATATCTACGAGATGCCTTTCTATATACCAATAACAAGCAGAGAAAGAGTACACGGAAACACTCCCTTTCACCATAGCCTCAAAAAAAAAAAAAAAAGTCTTGGAATAAATCTGAGCAAAGACATTAAAGACCTCTACAATGAAAATTATAAATCTTTAATGAAAGAGATTGAGGAAGACATCTGAAGATGGAGGGACTCCCTGTGTTCATGAATTGGAAGAATTAATATTGTGAAAATGACCATCCTACCCAAAGCCATTTATATATTCAATGCAATGCCATTCAAAATCCCAATGGCATTCTTTACAGAATTGGGAAAAACCATCCTAAGATTCACATGGACGCACAAAAGACCTTGAATAGACAAAGCATCCTTAAGCACTAAGAGCAATGCTGGGGGTATTAATATACCATATTTTAAACTGTATTGCAGAGCTATAGTCATAAAAACAACATGGTACTTGTGTAAAAATAGACCCATAGGTCAAAAAAATTGAAGACCCAGATATGAGTACACACAATTTCAGCCACCTAATAATTGACAAAGGGACCAAGAACATTCACTGGAGGAAAGACAACATGTTCAGCAGATGGTGCTGGCAAATTGGATTTCCACCTGTAGAACAATGAAACTAAACCCCTGTCTTTCACCTTGCACAAAAGTCAACTCCAAATGGATCAAAGACCTTAATGTGAAGCCTGAAACTCTGAAACTGTTAGAAGTAAAGATTGGCAATTACCTACAAGATATAGGTGTAGGAAAGGATTTTCTAAAGTGGATATCATTTGCTCATAAAAAAAGGCAAGTATCAACAAATGTGACCTCATTAAACTAAAAAGCTTCTGTATATCAAAAGAAGTATCTAAAGAAGTAAAGAGAAAACCCACAGAATGGGTGAAAATCTTCACCAGCAACACATCTGAGAGACCTTTAACATCCAGCATATATAACTAACACAAAAAACAGAATCAAGGAAGGAAGTAACCCAATTTAAAGATGGGCTAAGGAGCTGAACAGAAAGTTCTCAAAAGAAGAATTAAAGATGGTTAAGAAGCATCTTAAAAGGTGTTCAACATCATTAGTAATTAGGGAAATGCAAATTAAAACCAATTTACGATTTCATCTTACCCCAGTTAGACTGGCTAAGATCAAGAGAACAAATGATACCAAATGTTGGAGAGGATGTGGGGAAAGGGGACCACTCATCTACTGCTGGTGGGAATGTAAACTTTTTCGGTCCCTATGGAAAGCAGTGTGGAGAACTCTTAAAAACTACAAATGATCCTACCATTTGACCCAGTTATACCATTCTTTGTCATATACCCAAAGAAGTCATCCAATTGTAGAGACACTTGTACATCCATATTTGTTGTAGCTCTTTTCACAATAGCTAAGAGATGGAAGCAACCTAAGTGTCCTTCAACTGACACGTGGATAATGAAAATTTGGTTCATTTATACAGATGGAATTTTACTCAGCCATCAAGAAAGATGAAATCATGAAATTTACAGGTAAATGGATGGAACTAGAACCTAGTATACTAAGTAACACAGACTAGAAAATCAAATGACATATATTCTCCCTCATATGTGGATCCAAGCACCGAAACCTTATAAGTGAGTGTGTATCCAGACATAACTAGAGGAACTAGGATAATGAAAATGAACCAGGGAATTAAAGGAAAAGAAAGAATCTGAAAGAGAAGAAAAGTAGGAAACAGGTGTTAATATAAGCGATATGGATAACAATGGGTTTATTTTAAGGGGAGAAGTAAGGGAGGGTTATATAAGGAAACTTGGGGATAAAGGGAAAGAAGGAGCTCAAGAGCAGTGGGACCATAGGAGAAAGGTATAATTAAGGGAGAAATGGGAAAAATGGGGGCATTTTAAATGTGGAAACCATGGTGGAAAGGTTAGACAATGTGAGAGAAAAATAATGCCTAGCTGGTTTTATAAAAACCAGAGGGAACCACATTAGTCCAACAACCTACAGACAAATTATACATACAGCTAGCTGAAAGAACATAATATATGTCTAGTCAAGGTTTATCTGAGAACCTTTGGTCTTTGCCCAAGCTTTATCTACATAGCACATGGTACCAGACTGGTGGAACTAACCTTCTTGGATGTTTAACAGTCATATTTTGAGGCCTATACTAATTTGGTCAGAGGATCTCAAAGGACAGTTTTTGCTCCTTGTCATCTGTGCTGGGTAGCTTTAGTGTCAACTTGACTCACCTGGGTTGGGGGAACCACAATTAGGGAATTTCTTCACTGGACTGCCCTGTGGCCATGTCCATAGGGAATATTCTTGATTTTTGAGGCATGTGGGAGGGGTCTATTTGGGTAGTGGCACCCCTGAGCAGGTAGGTCTGTGTTGCATAAGAAAGCAAGCTGAACAGAGGCCAGGTCAGCAACCCTGTAAGCAGTGTCCCTCCATGGCCTGTGCTCCAGCTCCTGCCTCCAGGTTCCTGCTCTGAATTCCTACCTTGGGATCCCTGATGAACTGTGACCTGGGAGATGTAAGCTAAATAAACCCTTTCCTCCCCAGGTTGGTAGTGGTCAGAGTGTTTTGTTACAGCAACGAAGAAACAAACTAGGACACCATCCAAGGTCGACTAAGTTCCAGGGGACTATGAAGTGTCTCTCAAAGTGTCCTGTAACTGTGGTGAGTCACATGTCCTCTTGCTCAGGGAGGCCATGGAGACCCCATGAGATGGACTTGAACCAGTGTCCAGTCTATAAAGAGGAGGGTCAATTCAGAGGAAACAGCTCATTCATGCTTCTAAGCAAGGCCAGACATGGTTGAGCAGGCCCTTTGACTTATCTTCACATAGATGGAACTGGTAAAAGAAAGGAGCCAGGAGCTCCTCCCAAGCCCATGTGACCCCTGAGGAACAGATCCTCAAATGACCTTAAGAGTAAAAATAAATTGGTTTATCTGGGCCAACTGCATGGTCTTAAACACCCAAGAGGAAACTATAACCAAAGATTAAAGGGATCAGTGTAATTCTTTGACTCCATGTGTATAGCTAAAGGCAACATAACAAGAAACAATGTCAGACATTAGATACCTTCCTTTGAGTTGTTGGCCAGGGTGGCCCAAGAGACTCCAAGACAGTAACCCAGCAGTGAACTGGGAAAACAAACAGCAGAGCTCATCTTATCTAAAGGAATATTGGCAACTGCTTGCTTCTAGAATAGGAAGAGCTGACGTTCCTAAAACAAGGAACTCTAGATAGGCTGACTAGACTCAGCTGATGGACAAGCAATGAGGATTGGCTGGGGGAACTTACAGAATGGTGGACAGTAACAGGGATGACAAAATATATGGGCCCCAAGGGGGGCGTGTGAGGGTGTCACTTGGAATGTGGGTATATAGATGAATAAGATTTTTTGGGATGCTCTGTATGAAATACACACAAAAGTTTGATCAATAAAAATGAGTTATATTTGAGGAAGAAGCATAAAAATTTGCTTCATGTTAATTAGTAGATGTGAAAAACATTACCATTGAAATGTACCTGATGACTTTATATCCATGCTTAGGTGCCAAGTATCTCAGAAAGTTACTGACTGTGGCTAGTAATCATCACATATGTAGAGATTGGAGACACGTGCAAACTTCTAAGTGTTAGTTGCATTAAAAAGTTTTTCTGTATGAAACAGTATATTTTAAAATAAAATGGAGATCTATTTTAAAGGTTAAAACATTCAACTTTGTGTTTTATAGGGGTTATACTGAGTACAGTATTGCATAACTGCATTAATTCAATTGTAAACAAAAATCTCTGGCCAATTTTGAAAGAGATGCATCTTAGCTCTGGAAATTGTTATTGAATATGTCAATGCCGTTGTAATGAAATGCTTCTAATTATGTGGTTATTAAACAAATAATTAAAAAAAATAATTGACTTTGTTTCACTTCCGAAGTGTGAGGAGTTTGTGTGTCACCTCATCCCCACACACACAAAAAAAGAATAATGAACAGGAATTCAACTTTTCTTGAGCCAGTAGGAGTTGAGGTCACAGGATAAAATATCCCCTTGCACAGAAAAGTAGTCATTGTACTGGGAGCAGTCATTCCTAGAGCCATCAGGTATAAGGAGAACTACAAAGGCACAGGGAAAATTATAGGGAGTAAGCATGGGCTGGCTTGAAAAATGAAGGCTATTGGGGTAAAGGTGTTGCAAAGAACAGCCACAGGGTCCTAATTCTGACATGGAGTTTATGATCATAAGTCCAGGTTTTTACAGTGGAGTTAGAAGAACATTTATTCACACTGCTGAGCATTGGTAGGATAAAAATAATCATTTTGAATTACACCCAAGTGAGAGTAGCCATGTTGAATGCAGCCAAAGAATTCTTCTCAATGACAACCAGTCTTTGAAGGAAGTGATTAGTATTATCAGACCTATGGCAAGGGCAATTAGACGACCACAGCCCCCTTGAGACTCCCTCACATATAAAAAGGAGAATATAGGGAAAGTGCCAATATATGCTTCTAAAGGTGGCAGTCTAAGGGACAAGACTAACAAAAATGAGGTGATGCCACATAAAAGAAAAAATAGCTTCTAGAGTTGTTTAACTGAGAATGAGTCAGATCTGTTCTGAAGCATTCTTATTTTGCCCAGAATTTCTCTGTTTTCTCAAACAAAGGGCATTCTCTATATTTATTGCATAGCACATCAACCTTGGTTTGGGAAAGGGATGAGAAACTATCTTACAGAATCCTTAACCAGATTTTTACAAAGGAAGAAGTTGCCCTTTGGACCCCTATTGACTGAGAAGTGCATAGAAAACCACAAACAGATGTCATAAACCTAACTCCACATCTTGCCTGCAACATTTATTGTGGATAATTTGCTGTTTCCAAAATCACGGCTTTCAGAGATGATTACAGATCTCATTATCAAATCACACACACACACACACACACACACACACACACACACACACACACATTATTCTGGGTCAGGGGCAAGAAACTGCCATAAGGGAGAAATAGGAAACATAGTTTAAGATTACAGATTACGTACATTACAGATTTAAGATCATACATTACAGATCTTATAGATATCATTTTCAGATCTCACACATACACACACACACACACACACACACTTACTCTCGGTCAGGGGCAAGGAACCACGATGAGGGAGAAATGGGTAACATAGTATAAGATTAAAGTTACATGTTCAGCTCAGCTTGTAAAAGTCAACTACACGGGGCTTCCAAGGCCTTGTAAGATTGCTTACATTGTTTGTTAAAAGCAAATTAAATTTAAACAAGCTGATTACAGAGCAAGAAAACAGATTCAATAGATAGTGTTAAATCATTTCAAAGCATTTAGTTACAAGGCTATGAAAAAGTTCAATTTGTGGCAGGAGGCATTCCTGGACATTCATTCCCAGGAAAAAGTAAAGTAAAACTGAGATTTAATGATAGATTAGAAATTCTACCCCTCTGTCATGAGCACCAAATAGTGGAGACTGAGACTGCACTCAATTTTAATGTTATTTATTAGAGGCAAGTCACGCATTCACACAAATCCTAAATCCCTAGCCTAGCTGCTATGTATCATTTCAGGTAGGAGAGTCACAGCACTTCATCCACAGAGGTCTGGAGTGTCTGCAGCTCTGGGGTCCTGCTCCAAGGGGGAGGTCTTCTTATAGTCCTCTTTGACGTCATTTAGCATATGGCTATCTCTGTGGTCTCCTTAGTCCTCTCCGTCTGGTTATTTCATGCCCTCAGGTGGGTACTAGGCATATATGACTAAGCTAAATGTACATGGTTTGGGGGCTAGTTTTTAGTATAATCATTTATGTTCCATTTTACATGTAATGTTCCTTAC